>NW_022196905.1:103529011-103552777 GCF_008632895.1 Mastomys coucha
TCCTCCTCCTCCTCCTCCTCCTCCTCCTCTTCCTCCTCTTCCTTCTCTCTCCCTCCTCCTCTTCAGCCTTTTGAGACAGGGTCACACTATGCCACTCTGGGTGGCCTGTAGGTCAGGATGGCCTGTTCTCACAGAGCTCCACCTGCTTGTACTTCCTCGGTGCTGGGATTAAGAGCATTTGTCTGCCCTCCCTGAGATTAATCTTGTAAAACTCTAATAAAATTATCTTCAAGCTTAAACAAACAGACAAACCAAACCTGACCTGTTCCTAAGGAGAAAGCGCCTTCCCCACACAGTCCAATGCCACCATCCCATCCTCTAGAGCCTTCTGTGGAAAGCCACAGGTCATTCAAAGGCTGTGTGGGAATGAGAAATAACAGAAATTTCCGTTTTGAACACTAGTTCTGAACTGACTGCTCATGACCTCCACGCAGAGCCACAGCTTCTGCAAGTCAGGTGCTCGCCCGTGGACTATGTTTCTAGCTCCAGTGGGCCTCCAGAAGGTGCCCGTGGACAATGCTTCTGGTTCATCGTCACACCACGGCTCCAGTGGGCTTCCAGAAGGTGCCCGTGGACAATGCTTCTGGTTCATCATCACACCACGGCTCCAGTGGGCTTCCAGAAGGTGCCCGTGGACAATGCTTCTGGTTCATCGTCACACCACGGCTCCAGTGGGCCTCCAGAAGCACCTCTGCACTCTCCAAATACATAACAGGGATAGGACGTTGGAGTCAAGGTTTACACAAATGATAAAACGACCAGAAATGAAAGAGAAACGTGGAGGCGAGAAGTCTGGAAAGGTGAGGGAGCCTGAGAACCAGGGCCCAAATGTGCCCACCAAAGCCAGTTTCTCCCTGGCTATTCCTTGACGTGGCCTGACTGTTGGTGGCCATATATACTCTTGGAATAACCAAATAATATTCTTCTCTGTACAAATCATTGTTTGTTTATCAGTCAACTGCAGAGGCATTTGGGTTGGTCCACTTTTTATGCTACAACAGAAACATCTTGGATCTAGTGGATCTTACAGGCCTAGAAGGTGCAGTTAGAGGCAAATGATCTGGTATTGGAACAAACAGATCTCCTATCTCCCTTGGGGACTTGTGTCTTGCTGTCCTCTGAATGCTACAGAAGTAGGGGTTACCCCTATAATAGTCAGGACACATTCCCCAGCCCTCAGAGCTCATCTGAGGCATTGCTTGGTTCTGCTCTTCTATAACCACAGCAAGAATTCTTCATGTACCCTCTCTCAAAAAAAATAGAATTCTTCATGCAAATAAACTCAGCGCATCTGACTTGTGTACCATGGCCTCCTGGGTTTCCGTTTATTTTGGAGCTGAACAATAATAAAAAGTGATTACTGGCTATACTAGCCTTGGTGGGGAATATGGCACCTGTCTTCATCAGAAATCATCCTGGGATTGTTGTTGTTAAGATGAGAGACATACCTCTCATCTTAGACATTGGGATCATATCTTCACCTTAATCGAGTACTTGCTATTAAATTGAATACTTAAAATTCAAAGGTGCTATTAAAATCTTGTTATTGTGAGCTTTTTGAACAACAACAAAAAATATCTTAGCACAAATAAAAGGACAACTGTTCTTTAATACTTCTGTGCTCACCCCTGCCTTTCAGTCGACATGAACTGAATCTTTCTGTTAAATTTGACACACACCAACGTCTTTTCATTCTTTTTATTGGGAAAATCAGACCTGAAGAAGGCATGAGCAGCCTCCACTGGCTTCATTCAGCATCAGGCACTGTGGCCTGGGAGAGACAAAGCTCTAGATGCTGAGGGATACTTTTGTTCTGGGGCAAAGCCTTTCATGTAAAGCCTAGAGGCCCAGAGTGTTATGCAGGTCACAGTCCCTGTGGTCTACATACAGTTGCTGCTTTCTCCATCTTTTCAGGCTTTCTCATCCCGCCTGGCAGGCTCAGCGCACTCCACCCTGTACCAATACATCCACACACGCTAAGTGTCATCAAGATGGCGGCCACTACTCTCTCCACTCCTATCTGGTCCTTTATTGACCTTGCTCTTCCATGCTACTGCATACTGATGGGTTGTTTTGGTTTGATTTTGGGGTTTTTTGGGGGGGGGGTTGAAACAGGGTTTCTCTGTGTACACCAGGCTGGCCTTGAACTCAGAGACCCACCTGCCTCTGCCTCCCAAGTGCTTCTGAGATTGAAGGCGTACATCACCATTGCCTGGCTGACACTGATGGATTTTTTGGTACCTAGACAATGAGCATATCCATTCATGATTTCAACAAAATGCCGAAAGGCTTTTGCTGCCATTTTAAAATGTGTATGTTTAAACTGAAATATGGCGTGGCAGCTGGCAGCCTGTTCACTGCAGCTGCAGAGCTGTGTAACCCAGAACTTCAGAGCTTGTCACTCAGACTGACATCAGTAAAGGTTCATGGAGCTGAGTAGTGTACAATTTACACAACTGTGCCATGTAGCCCTGAATCCATACGTACCAACAAGACACCCCACTGAAGGAAGAAGACTAGGTGTGACCTGTGGAGTCACACAACCCAAATCAAGCTCTGGTCTGCACTGTCCTGCTAGAGCCTAAGGCATACAAGGACAGGTCCATGGCAGCTGGAGAAATGGCTTCCCACTATCCCCAGGGCACACTGATGTCAGTAGGAACAAGAAGCAGAGGAAATACTGAAGGGGCACAAGCAGATAGGGCTCTGGGCCAGACCCTGATGACAGCCTCATTCTGCATCTCCTCTTTCCCAGGACACCTGCCATGATCGGCTGCTCATTTGTGGTCGACCGGGAGTACTTCAGGGACATTGGCCTGCTGGACCCAGGCATGGAGGTGTATGGTGCAGAGAACATTGAGCTGGGGATGCGGGTGAGTAAGCACAGGACTGGCGTGCTCTGGGGAGCCAAGACTGGGTAGCCAAGACAAGGGTAGGCCTGAGGGCTCAAGCTGCTTGGAAACTATGTTAGCTCAGCCAAGACAAACCCCCTGTGGGAGTCCTTGCTAGCATTTATAAAGTGAAGCTCTGCCTATGAGCAGATCAAAGCAGATGGAGCCCGGTGTCTGTTGTGCTCCAAACTGTCATTTTCTGTGTTATGCACATTGGTTCGTGGGGTTGCCTGGGAAAGTCTCATCCTTAGAGCCCAGGTGGACACAGTGGGGGAAAATTGATCCTCCAGCTAACTGGATACAGCTCAACCCACCTACCACCTTGGTTACAGGGAACAGCAGAGCATCCACAGGAGGCACAGGTGCCCCCATGAGGGGAGCATTAGAACAGCCTGCGGTGGAGGTGACAGGTGGAACTGGGCACAGGGGCTGAGCACAGGGTAGACTGTGACCTCAAGCAGAGAAGTTGTGGAATGGAGATCAAGCAGCCATGAGCCCTTACACAACCCCTGTGAGCCAGATGTAGGCACAGGCTTGCCTTCTTGAGCTTTTGCCTCTGTATCCCTAGGACACCTGGCCTCTTGGAGCCATCAGTAACAGATGTGCTGATTGCCTCCTAGCTAGGTTTTATGGCTACTGAGGGAAAAGGAGGGATGGCCTGCCTTTCCGAATCCTGGCTTCTGGGGAAGGTGATGATTGGAAAAAAGGAAGCATGTCCTTCGGAGGGGAAGGTGGAGTAGGAAATGAAGTAGGGAGGGGCTGAGGCAGGAGCATTAATCACAGTAAAGGCATTTAGGGAAACACTCTAGCGAGCCACAGGAGCCTGGACAGTAAGGTGAGATGCAGCAGGCGAGGGGGTGACTAATGCAAGGCTCTGGGGCAGCTTGAGATGCCCCCAAGGTTTGTGCGCCATACCTCAAAGATGGGAGGGTACTCACCTAGTTGGAGGAGCAGGGCATGGAGCACCAGACTCCAAAACTCCTGATACCTTCTTCCAGGATGCCTCTGATGTGCGGGATGGGAGAGGCTACACAGAGAGAACAAGACATAGCTGAGGGAAGAACTGAGGAGGTAGTGATTGGGGGGTGGTCTTGCTCCTCAGACTCTGAGTTATCCTGAAAGAGGCCAGCCATGTTTGGTAGTGGATGTGTGGTGGGGGCGATGGAAAGCAGCTTCCCTGCCATATTGATTTTGAGCATCTGGAAAGATAGAGGTATCTCAGAGGTGTGGAGGCGACTGTGGGTGTGTGCCACAAATCCTGAAGTCCCTTCCAAGATCACCCATCGATGCAGCCCTGTCACTGGCAGAGACCTCACCGCAGCCTTCCCCAAGCCTCAGTTTCTCCAGTTGTGCTCCCAGTGGAGAGAACAGTTGTTCAACGCTTTGTTTTATTCGAAAAAAGAAAAAAAAAGTTGAGGTTGGATTTGGAAGCTGGCGGTCAGGACCCTGCTTGTGCTAGTAAGGCCTGGGGACAGAGACTGTGTATAGCAGGCCTGTGCTAAGCTCTGACTTCCTAAGGGACAAAGAGCGGACTCGGGGCGGGGAGCCGGGGGGAAGCTTCAGGTCGATTAAGAGTTTACCAGGAAAATGCAAGGATGGGTAAGTTGTGAGCTTCACAGTTGGTAGGAGGAGAACAGAGAAGTTAAACATCCACAAAGGTTAGCAGTATGGTGGCAGGCATCCAGATGGTGGGGAAGAAGCCCTAAGCCCGCATTAAGGAGATGAAACGCAAAGCTAGGCTCTGACCAGCATCCCAGATGAAAAGAAGTGGACTCATTGAATCTTTCTGAGTCAGAATGCACAAAGGCAGGAAGACTCGGCAGAACTCGTGGTTCACCGGGACTGTGCTAAGGGGCTGGAATTCTGGGAAGGGATGTTATAGAAATAATAGCCCTTTTCATTGAGCAATCTCTCTGCGTTCTTAGAGATGGGGAAAGGCTTTCTTTTTTAAAAAAGATTTATTTATTAATTATATGTAAGTAGTACACTGTAGCTGTCTTCAGACACACCAGAAGAGGGCATCAGATTTCATTACTGATGGTTGTGAGCCACCATGTGGTTGCTGGGATTTGAATTCATGACCTTTGGAAGAGCAGTTGGCGTCTTAACCACTGAGCCATCTCTCCCGGAAAGGCTTTTTATCAAAAGCGCATGGCCAACTGGGGCTGATGGCCACATACAAGTTGGCCACTAATAGATTTTACTAAAATCTAAGTAGAACTTCGGCTCATGCATGTTACAGTCATCCTTAAATTTCTCTTAGGTCCCAGCCCCAGGTTACACTTGAAACAATTTAAATAGAGACAAGAGACTACAAATCTGGTCACTTGGGCAGGTGGGAGATTCTCCATAGCAAAGATGTCACCAGAATAATTTCTTAGGTAAACCTGTATTGTTCTTTTCAAATAGTTGTTATCTGGGCTCATCTTTCCCATCTGGCAGAATTATGCTTTTCCCCAGAAGGGAACTGGGGGCTTTATGGCAGACCTGGACTTCACACTCGCCGTGGCCCTGCACTGCCCCCTTGAGCATGTCAGAGGCATGTTCTTTGGGAATGAGTCTAGTGGCTGGTCAACTTTGGTGAGCAAACACATTCTGGCATTGTAAATTTGTTTATCTCTAACAGGCCTAGTTACTTATCTAGTATCTAGGGTATTTGGGAAGCAGTGCCCCTTAACTAAAAGTCTACTTTTTGTGATTTTTATATCTACAAGGCCAATCTATTAACAACAAATCCTTTGTAGTATCCATTCGACTGCTTTGAGGTTTTTTTCTACATCAGGAAAGTATGCTATCTTAAGGTGAACCCACCTCCCTAGGGGTAGTCCTGACCTGCCCCTACCGGATTAAGCAGGAATGGAAGAGACAAGAGTGTGGCTCCACCTAGAGGTAAATCTTATTCCACACACAGAATTGAAGAGGGTGCAGTCACAGGCCCCCATGCTGCAAGACTGTGTGTCACTTACACCACTCGTGTGTGAAGCACACAAGTGAGCCTAACGTGTACATTCTATTTTTATTTCTGACTGCCTTTAGGGGAGCCTGCATGGAAACAGTTTCTGCAAGATAAAATAAATCAGAGAAGAAGGAATGGAGGGAGGGACTGCTGACACAGCATATTTACACAATCCTTCGGGGGCTGAGCAGGAGGAAAGCCAGGTCTCCTCTGAGCCAGGCCACTGCCAAGGAGCTCTGCTTTCCTGTCTAACCCCTGAGGCATGGAAGGCTGAGCCCAGGACCCTCTGTTTTCATTGTTAAAGATTGGAGCCTGAATTCCAAAGAGCTCTTGAGGGAAGAACTCTACCTATCCAGGGACCCAGAGTCCTGGGGGGGAACCCCAAACCAGGAGCCCAAACAGGGTAGAGTGTGTGGGAGCCAGGCGACAGGCCTGGCCCATGCAGAGGAAGCAAAGTGAGCTGCCCTTCGCCCAGGGTACCCGACTTCCATCTGACACCTGTGTGGCTCCTAGTCCCTTTAACTGTGGGGAAAACCCCCTGCTGAGGTACTTCATCTTAGAGACTCCACAGGAGCCATCTCTAGTCTTCCCAAATGTGAGTGTTCTCTAAACATGTCTCTAGTATTAAAGAATAATTGATGAAAAATGGCTCCTCTGTGGGGGGCGGGGTGTGTGTTCTAGAAACTGCCAGAGAACAGGCATCTCTGCAATCAGTAGCCATCATGGAAGCTGTTTTGCCTAGATCAATGTAGATCTATCGGACTCTTCAGGCTATGTTCCTGCTCCCCACAGTGACCCCAAGATGACCACTGGGTCCAGCACATGTGTGTGGACAAAGGGGACTTTTGAGCAGAGAGATCCAGGGCAGCTCCATCACCCTACTCACTCATAGTGCCGGGATGGTCTGGAAGCAAACAGGGAGCCATGACAGACCCAAGCTAGAGATGGCAAGACGATGGGGGTGACAGTGGTAACAAGACATCACTGCTGGCTGGCACATCACAGTATGCCTGTGGCTTAGACAGGGCAGAGATGGTTAGGAGCTGTTGGGAACTGCCTGTGGAGTGAGGGTTGGGGCGGGGGACAGGGAGCCTTCTGGATTTTTTTTCATTCCTAAAATAGGTGGACATAAAGTAGCCTTTTAAAGAGAGAAAGCTGCTGCTGGGGTGCTTGGAAATAAAGACAAGGGAAGTCAGGAGTGAGCAGAGATGACCAGGTATGGAGTCCATCTCCATGGTGGCTCAGGAGAGCAGGGCCTTTGCCAATCTTCAAATGGTGGCTTCAGTGACAGCAGCTGCCACACCCAGATCTTGTGGCCTTGGTGGACTCCCATGCTGTGTCCCTGGACTCGGTACAGGCCTCCTGTCTCTTGTCACTCTTCTCATTGCTGTGACCAAATACCCAACAAAACAACTCATGGGAAGAATAAGGAAAGGTCTGTTTTGGCTTGGAGCTTTAAAGTTCAGTCTCTCATGGTGGGGGTGTCATGGCAGCAGGAGTGTGAGACAGCGGATGACACTGTGTCTCTGATCAGGATGCAGAGATGGACATTAGCTCTCAGCTGCTTTCTCTTCTATTCAGTCTGAGATCCCAACCTACAGGATGGTGCTGCCTTTCCTCCTCAATTAACCCAACTGAGACCTTTCCTCACAGATGGGCCCCGAGGTGATTCTAAGTCTCATCAAGTCAACAATCAAGATTAGCCACCCACCTCCCAAGTCTAAAAGTCCCAGTGCTCAACCCACTGGATGATTGACGCCTCTGCCTGTCCAGGGCCTATTGCTGCCACCCACTGTGAGAATTTAGATATGGCTGGGGTGTCTCCAAGGACCTATCATCCAGTCACAATGTATCCATGGGCTCTGGTGTGATTGATCGCCGAGGCTGAGAGCCATGCTGCAGAGGAATATAACCCCTCACAATCAAAATGCTCATCTAACCGTATGCAGCCTCATCCTGAGCGGCCATGGGGAACACATGCATGAATGCACACACAGGGGAAACATTCTCAGTGTGACCAAAGCTGGCCCCACCCTTCTGCTCTACCCAGGAATCCTGAGTAGAAAGGAGATGCTTTTCCAGGGCATTCTGGGCCCTATATTTCCAGAGGCCTGAGTTCTGGGCTGGCAGACCCAGAAGCCAATGGCTCTGCTCCAGGTCCTTCAGAAAGCAGAACCGCATTTCTCTGGACACCCCAGCTGGAGGCTTACTGCCCTGGGCCTTAACTACCAGCGGCCCAAGCAGTTGGCAGTTTCTGTGACCCTCAGCTTCTAGCCACAGTAAATAAATAGTGGCAGCAGACAGACGGCTCAGAGCAGATGGAGTGCCAACTGCTAGTGACACAGTTCTCAAGCAAGCCTTAGGTACTGGGACCCTTTGACCTGGAGTGACAGGAGTTACAGCTTTCAGGCGTTGGATGTCAGGATCCTTAGCCCTTAAAGCTTTGCAGCTCTCTGCAATTCCTCCAGCAGCCAGGGCCCATACTTCCTTGTCCAGGACTCTCTTCTCTCTTCCTTTTCCAGCCTCTACTCTCTACCTGCTCTGACTTGCTCATTTCCTCTGTCCCATCCCCACCATTTCTGCTCCTTGTCTTGAAAATCCAAATGAAAACAAAACAACAAACAAACAAAAAGAAGAGGGTCTCACAGTTTTGTCTTCCTTGTAAAAATCAGTTCCCAGGCTAGGGCCAGTCCCCACCCCGGTTGTGGGGTCCTGGGCCAGTGGTGATTCCCAGTACAGGACGGGCAGTTTACAGAGCAGGAGCAAGTGTCTGAGCTTCTGCTCTGCAGCTGGCCTGCCAAAGCAGACTTCGTTAGATTTCGTCCTGACCTTTATTAAACCTAATGGACGAAGCAGAATCATTTCCCCCTAATTGGCTCCAGGACTTTCCTCATTAGGGGACGTGCAGCTGGTATTTCTACAATCACAGGGATGAAAATTGACCTCGAGACCCCAGAGTCCCTCTAATTGGATTGAGTCGATTAGAAAGACTGTGTGGGCCATCATATTAATCACAGGTCAGAGACGGTGAGAACAGGGAATGGGGAATGTAGACCTGTGGCTGCAAACCAGCATCCTGAACAGGCACACACACACACACACACACACACACACACACACACACACACACACACCACTCTCCCTCTGAGCTGCTCTTTCTCTACCAGGGCCCCTTTACCCTACTGACCTCACAGCTTGCCTGGCTCCCACCGAATGGCAGCCTTCATGTGTTCAGGTGTCAGCCTTAGAGCCCCTCCATCTTCTCAGCCTTCCTCATGGAATTCCCTCAGCCCCTCCATGTTTGTTTGGCCAAAGCCCATGCAGACTGCATGGGAAGAGTTCTGTCTGTTTGGTAGGGAAGTTCCTCAAGGACATACATTTCCCTGGCCTGAGTCCCTGCTAGATCATGCTATCTGCAACCCCCAGAGCATACCACAAGAGTGTACAAGTGGCTCCCTCATCCTTCCTCATCCTTCCTAGCCAGGGCTGCAGCCCACTCTAGATGGATCCTGTATCATTCCTGAGCTACAGTCACTGATTGTATGCACCATGGTGCACACACCAAGGGCTTTTAGACTTGGGAGATGCAAATGTTCTGCGCTGAGCTACATCTCCAGGCCTTATAAGAGCAAAAATCTAGTAAAAGAGGGAGGAGAGGAGACAGGAGGCTATAAGAGAGCAAGGTGTGTGTCTGAGGCAGGGAACAGGCCATTCCCCAGGGTATTTGAGTCCCAAGAGGGTATCAGACCTCAACCTGAGGTGACCGTGGCTGAGAGAGCAACGTAGAGTTGTTTCAGATCTGAGATCATTACCACACCATCACTATTTATATTGGGGTGCCTCAGCTGCTCCCCTGCAAGTGGGTGGCCTTTGAAGGAGCCTGCTTCTAACAGCTTTGACGTTAACTGCTGCAGGCTGCCAAGAGCTTTCTAGGAGCACTGGCTACATGGCAACTCTAGCATGCAAGAAGCAGGGATAGCCTGAACACGTTCTATGAACCACACTATGGCGACCATACAGCCGAAGTCCTCACTAAGAATGCCCATGTGAGGCAGGGCAGAGGGGCCCTTTGCTGTCTGGGTGCTAGACAAGGGTAGCAACAAGTTGAGCATCCTCACCTGCCAGCTATCAACAAATCCACAAGCCCCGGCTGTGGGGACCAGGCGTTGCCCGGAGGCAGGAGGATGAAGGATATCTACTGCCTCAAGAGTAGAAGCATTGCAGGCACGGTGTCTTCAAAGATCCCCTGAGACTTGAATTTGAGCTGGACTCTGCTTGCTCATCTGTACCACCAGCTACCTCAGCCCGTTTCCCAATCCATTGTAGAGGAGCCCATGAGAACTAACCTTAGAACTGTTTAAGGAGTAAATGCTGTGGGTGTTCACGGTGGCACTGTTTTACTTCCCTTTATGAAACTGGCCTGATAATGGTGGGAACGGGACAGGCACACTGGCTCAAATAGAATTGGAATTGTCCAGTTAATCAACGGGAGGTGTGCCCCACTCAGAGCCTGCTTGTAGATATATGTGTGCTCCTGCGCATGTCATGTTAGTTAGGTCTCTGTCTTTGCTGTGGTTCTGCAGATATCCTTGGGGTGACCTGTTAGAACAGCACATCTGCTGCAGACATGTATTTACAGTTCCTCACCCTCTTCCACATCCTCAGACTCATGGTACCTGCCTGGGAGGCACTTGTGGCTTCTTTCTGTCACCAGCCAAGAAGGGACAGCTTATTCTGACTACTCTAATAACAGCTCAGTAGCCCTTTGTAATATGCCTCTGAAAATGGAGTTACCCAGTCAAATGAGGCTTGTATTTGTACAGCTTTTGATATAAGTGTTAGTCCCTTTTTATGTGCCCAGAAGGATGCTTGTGTGTTTAAGTGTGTTTTATATTTCATTGTTTTTGTTTTTGTTTTTCAAGACAGGGTTTCTCTGTGTAGCCCTGGCTGTCCTGGAATTCACTCTGTAGACCAAGCTGGCCTCAAACTCAGAAATCTGCCTGCCTCTGCCTCCCAAGTGCTGGGATTAAAGGTGTGCACCACCACTGCCCGGCATGTGTTTTATATTTCAATATGTATATGTGCACATGTGTGTGCATGTGGTATATGTATGTGCATTATATATAGATTATACATCTATATGTATATCTGAGTGTGATATGTACATATGTGAAATGAGTGTGGTATCTGTGTATGTATGTTGTATCTATACATGTGTGATATGTCTACACACATGTGATATAGTTGTCTATGCATATGGATGCATATGGTGTAAAGGGTGTTCTCTGTGCATATATGTATTTGTGTGGTATGTGCGTCTGTGTATGGTATATATGTATTGTGGTATTTGTATGGGTGTGGAATGTGTTATGTATGTTTGTGTGGTCTCTGTGAGTATGTGTGTGGTGTGTGGAATATTTTCCTTGGCAGTGATGCCTGAGGGAAGCGCTATTGTTCAGGCCTTGTGACATGTGGGGAGTGATCAGCTGTCATTTTGTTTTTTCTGCAACTCTGACAGACACTGAGGACATAGCTTTGTGGTTTTGAATGAGTCTGAACACTGTGGGCAAGTGTTCACCATATGTTTTTCCCTCCCTGGCTGGCTTTGCTTGCTTGCTCCTCCTCCTCTGGCTGGCTGAAGAGCTGTTCTGCCCTCAGGGATATCAGCTCCCTGTGTAGTTGGGAAGCCCCTCCCTGTTGCATCTGGCTTACATTCTGGGCACTGAGCTTTTCCTGGTGTTTTCTGGAAGGATTACTTGAAGCCATCAGCCTTTTAAATACCTTCCTGTTGGCACCACAGAGTTCCCACTCTGAGAGTTTGGTCAGTGTGCAGTACATGCTCATGCAGAAGTGAGGTCCTAATTGTCTTTCCACTGTTTTAAAATAAAGGCTCCTCCATCCTTTGCCTCAGGAACAACAGCTTCTGCCATACATTCTGAGTGTATGTATGCACGTGTGTGTTGATGTGTGTGGTGTGTATGCATGTGTGCCAGTGTGTGGTATGCATTTGGCATGTGGTATAATATCCATGTCTGTGTTGGTGTGTGAATAGTATATATATGTGTGTGTGTGTGCATGTGTGTGTGTGTTTGTGAATAAACATGTGCATGTGTGGTTTTGTGACTATATGAGTTTGTCTATATAAATATATGTGTATGTGTGTGTGTCTATATGTGTATGTGTGTGTATGTATGTCCATGTATGTGTCTATGTTTGGGTCTATACATGTGTGGTTCTGTGTATATGTGTGTATATATGTGTGTGTATGTATATGTATGTGTATATGGTATATATGTGTGTATGTATGTGTGTATGTCTATGTGTATGTGTGTGTATGTGTGTATGTTTGTGTATATACATATGTGGTTTTGTGCATATATGTGTGTATATATGTGTATGTATATGTTTGTATATGTGTGTATATATGTATGTGTGTATATGTGTATGTATGTATATGTGTATATTGTGTGTATGTGTATATGTGTGTATGTGTGTGTGTGTTTATATGTGTATGTGTGTATATGTGTATATGTTTATATGTGCATATGTTTATAGGTATATGTGTGTATATGTGTGTATGTGTGTATGTATGTGTGTATGTGTGTATGTGTATATGTGTATGTGTGTATTATGTGTTTGTTGTATCTATTTTGAGCTTTCTACTTTTAGCCATTACCTCATTGTTTTATAAAATACTTTATGTCTAGCCACTGAATATGTCCTCATTATCTGTCTAGAATTTTCTCGGCTGTTCTCTTGTTTTTATTACTGTGTCACAGTTTGAGAATGAAATGTCCCCTATGGGTTTGTGTATTGAGGGCTTGGTCCTCAGCTAGTGGGAAGTGAAGGAAACTCTAACTCCTTGCTGGAGGATGTAGATCCAAATAACACTTGTTCAACCATCCCACTCCTGGGCAGACAGAAAGCAACATGAACGAGCCATGTGCTAGCCCAGCTCGAGACGATCATGGAGATTAGCTGGGGAGAGCTAAGCTGAATAAAAATGAATGGAGCAAGCCTGTGCTTGGACCCGGAGTGTGAAACCCCTTTCCACCTCAGAGCAGCAGATGGTGAAGGGATTCAGGGTCTGTTCACTGAGAAAGCAAACTGCTCCACCTTCCATTGGATACGTGTTTGCTCAGGGTACCAGAGGCTATGTGATCCCCAGTTCACTGTGACTAAAATACCCAACAGCAACAGTTTACCTAAGGAAACATTTACTTGGAAGCAGTTTCACAGGCTCTGTCCCTCGTGTTGGAGAAGACTTAGCAACAGGGGTAGGCATGCCTCTGGTGTCAGGAACATGAAGTGGACCCTGACGTCATGGCTGATTAGGAAGTAGAGTATAACAGGAAGCAGGCATCACGTCTGGTGACTTGCTTCCTGCATCCCAGTCCCTCCTCTTGGTATTTCTGCAGGCTGTCAGAACAGCACCACACAGTGGGAAGAAAGCATCTAAAACTGCTTAGGACAGGTGCGTGTTGGGGGGTGGGGGTTCTAATTCAGCTGCCGTTAGGCAACTGGTACCTCTTTTTATTCAACCCAAATTACCTTTAGGTTGACTGGCAAACTGGGTTGGAAGGTAGTCAGTGAAAACCCCTACTGACTCATATGTATGTGTCTTAGTCAAGGCTTCTGTGACCAAGAAGCAAATTGGGGAGGAAAGGGTTTATTCAGCTTACACTCCTACACTGCTATTTATCACCACAGGAAGTCAGGACTGGAACTCAAGCAGGTCAGGAAGCAAGAGCTGATGCAGAGCACTGAGTGAGGTGGATGGGAACAAATCCACACACGGTCATACAACATGGAAGATAAATCAGGCATGACAGGAAACTCCAGCGGGGAGGTAGCCTCACGCCCAAGCCCTGGTGGATACAGCCTCTAGTCCATGGCTTCTCCTTAGACGCCTTTCTCTAACAAATCCAAGTGTCTGGATTCCAGTGGCTCAGGTGCCCTTCCATTGTACCTAGCGTGTCGGGTGGCTTCCTAGGCCTCTAACCAGGTCCATTCTTCTCTCCCCAGGTGTGGCAGTGTGGTGGCAGCATGGAGGTACTCCCCTGCTCCCGAGTGGCCCACATCGAGCGTACCAAAAAGCCATATAACAATGACATCGACTACTACGCCAAGCGTAATGCGCTGAGGGCGGCCGAGGTGTGGATGGATGATTTCAAGTCCCACGTGTACATGGCATGGAATATCCCCATGACAGTAAGGCGGGTACTGGGTGGGTGGACATATATAGGGAAGCTCATAGACCCTAGGGAAGTGTATTAGTCAGGGTTTCTGTTCCTGTACAAACATGACCAAGAAGCAAGTTGGGGAGAAGAGGGTTATTTAGCTTACACTTCCACATTGCTATTCATCACCAAAGGAAGTCAGGACTGGAACTCAAGCAGGTCAGGAAGCAAGAGCTGATGCAGAGGCCATGGAGGGATGTTGCTTAGTAGCTTGCTTCCCCTGGCTTGCTCAGCTTGCCCTCTTACAGAACCCAAGACTACCAGCCCAGGACGGGCCCCACCCACAATGGGCCCTCCCCACCTGATCATCAACTGAGAGAAAATGCCCCACAGCTGGTTCTCATGGAGGCACTTTCCCAAATGAAGCTCCTTTCTCGGTGATAACTCCAGCCTGTGTCAAGTCGACACACAAAACCAGCCGGTACAGGAAGCAATTGAAGTGAGGGATTCTGGGATGCTGGGCTACATCCAGGCACCCTCCCTTCTTGGTAACTCATGTAGGAAAGGGCTTCTTCTAATTTCATTGACTCAGACATGGTGGCCACAACCTTCCAAGCTACAAGTAGCCACCAAAGGTTGTAAGTTAAGGTCATCCATGTCCCACGCCTCACCCCAGTGTTCCCATGTCAGTCTTCTCCAGCTGGTCGAGCCTCTTCCAACAGCCTCTCTTGTCCTATAATCAGAACCAGTCCTTGAATCCTGATTCCGGGCTTGTGTGTGCTTTCTTGTATTTACTTGTTTGTTTTAAATGGGGTCTCACTCTCACAACAGTCTGCTTCTTTCCCTCTTGGTCTGGGGGTCACAGATGTTCCTCACCATGCCTGGCCTATTTAACCTTTTTAAATGTCTCTCTTCACCCTAGTAAGTTGGCTCACCTCCACAGAGGCAGCACAGCTGTCATCTGGATAATCCTGTGGAAGGTCTCTGGTGGACTACCCTGCATCCCTTGCCACCCTGCTGAGATGCAGGAGACTGACCATCTTAACCCAGGACCTACAAGGTCTGCTTTTGGGTTTCCCTCCAGCCTCAAGGATCAGGATCCCATTAGAATGTCCAGTCTTAATATAATAGAGGCAAAACCCGAAGATCCTGTTGTCTGTAACACAAGCTGATTTAGAGAATACACACCTATATCTCTGTTATCATTGGAAAGGAACAGAGGACGTCACAGCCAACCATGGGAGCAACACACATAAGGTTTCACTACCCTAGCACCACCCAGTCAATCTGGAGGAGAATACATGATGACTCAGGGCCCAAAAAGACTATACAACAATTCAGGTTCCATAATTCACTTGAAAGACCACAAACTCAGCAGAGCTGTTGTGTAAGCATAGCTAGGGAGGCGATGCATAGCTAGGGAGGTGGGATCTGCAGGACCCACGATCCCCTACTGAGCCTTCCCAGTACTAACACATGACACTCATCACGAGTGGCACTGAGGCACAGGCAAACCCAACACAGGTCAGGCGGGAAGAACAAAGCTCAGGTCTCTCCCCCAAAGCAGGGCAGTTGGACATGCCAAGTCTGTACACACAGCCAGAAGCCTCTTTGAGTTCTAGGTCAGGAGGCCAAGATGAGGCCCTGGTGGTCCAAGGCTACAACTGGGGCCACTCATAAGAGCGGGGAGCCCAAGAGTCCCTGACAAACACAGGGTAGCATGGCTCTGCAACACTTACCATGACCTGCCTGCTTGTGTCCCATAGAACCCAGGAGTGGACTTTGGGGATGTGTCTGAGAGGCTGGCCCTGCGCCAGAAGTTAAAATGCCGAAGTTTTAAGTGGTACCTGGAGAACGTGTACCCTGAGATGAGGATCTACAACAACACCCTCACGTACGGAGAGGTACCGCCTCTGCACAGGGCCCTGCTGGGGTGATGGGCATTCTGCATTCTGCCCAGCACCCCAGACCTATACCCCAAGATCTCATGCCAGAGCATCCTGTGCCTTGGCACCAAAATCTCATCTGCATAAATGTGTATATTTTGTGTACATTCTGGGACATTGGGGGTACCCAAATGACATGGTTATACCCATGTTTATGAGGAGAACTACTATTGAGTCCACATGGAAGGATACTTATACATTTACGTGCAAAATAATACCCAAATAAATGGACCAGTAAGATGGCTCAGCAGGTGAAGGTGCTTGCTGCCAAGCCTGATAACTTGAGTTTGATCTTTGGGACCTATAACATAGAAGCAGAAAACCAACTCCCTCAAGTTGTCCTCCGACCTCCACATGCATACTGTGACAAGTGCGCACCCACACACAAAATGAATATCAATTAATTAATTAATTTTTTGAAACAGGGTTTCTCAATATAGCCCTGGATGTCCTGGAACTTTCAATGTAGACCATGCTGGTATCAAACTCACAAGAATCCTCCTGCTGGGATTAAAGATGTGTGCTGCAGTACTTGGCAAAAATAAAATTTGATAAGAAATTTACCCAGTGCTAGAGCGGTGGCTCAGCAGTTAAGAGCTTCAACTGTGGTTCCAAAGGTCCCTGGTTCAAATCCCAGCTACTGCTTGATGGCATAATATATATATATGTATATATATGTATATACATATATATATTATACATATATGTGTGTGCATATGTATATGAATGCATATATAAAATGCATAAGTTCATAGCATGCAGACCTGTGTATGAGGCCATACAAACATAAACACATACTGAAGCATGCCTGCACCTATGTACAGGTGTGTACACACACAGGTGCATACTATTCCTGTTCTTGTACATGGAGCTCCCCAAACACCCACTTTCATCCATGTACAACCCTCCCCCACCATGAGACATGGAAGGGCACACATTTGTGCACTGGTTCCATATAGCTACCTTCACACCATAGTCCATGCACTATGAACATATACAGAAGCATGTATACATGCACACTTGAGTGCTGGCACATCGGCTGTACCAAGACTCATGTATCGCCCTGAGCTCCCAAGTGCACAGCTGCGCACAGGGCTCTCTCTAAATCCAAAGAGAAGGCACTGTGCTCCTACCTTGTCTGGAGTCTAAGTTCTCTCACTACAGAACCGGCAGGGAGAAGGGAGCGCATGCCCACAGACAGCAGCAGCCCCCTGCTCCCAGCTTCTCAACTGCATGAGGGCAGCCCAGCAGCCTACAGACAGGCTAGCCCTGGGACGACCCTCGGGAGGGTTGAGGGGGCTGGTGAGCACTCCTTGCAGAACCATTCCTTAGTCAGATCCACCCTATGGGCACGAAGCTTTTCTGGAAGTTCAAGTGGAGATGATGTGAGTGTTCTCTGCTCTCCCGTGTTCCCACTTGTGCCAACTGTGGGATCCATACCCAACCCGAATGCTGTGACCCTAGGGTCAAGCCCATGGGTCCTTTGAGGGAGCTGTGCTCTGTGGCTGACTTATTGCAAACTCCACGGTCTGAAACCCAGTGGGGTGAAACAGAACATAGCTCCCCTGGGTCAGAGTCCAAGCTCACTGCCGTTCTGACAGACAGGGGCTGCAGAGGGCGCCTCCCTGTGCTTGTGGTTACATAGACTAGAGATCAACTGGCTGTTGGCTGGGTCGTGTGACCCTGCCACCAGCTGGAAGCTAGAGCATTCCAAGTGTGTGAGCATTCCTAGCCCTGGGGAACCTGCAACTGTCTCATGGGTTTGCAGCTATACACGGTCACTTTTACTGTAGTCCTTAGCCAAAGTGTCTTGGAGGCAGAATAGTCTCTGGATCTGCACAGGAGAGACATTAGCCCAGGGATGTCCCTGAGCTAGTTACAGAAGCCATTCTATTGGCCAAATCCAGCCTCATCATACTAGGGGCCAGCTAAGTGTCCATATACACACAAAGCATATGCCCATGTGACAGGCACAGCCATCTCTTTCCAGGCTGCCTAGGGAGCCAGAGTTGCAGCACCTGTTTTTTTCCACCTCCCCCCTAGGCACCATATCTCCTGCCTACCCCCCCTCCCCTGGGCAGATGCCAAGCCCCAGGGTTTTATCCCAAGGGAGGAATTCTGTATGTAAAGTTCATGCCTGTCTCATCGCAGGCAGCCCACAGCCAGCCACAAAGTGGGAGACAGGGTGGGAGAGCTCCTAGGAGCCTTCCCTCAGCCCTGAACCCTTCTCCATGACTTGCAGTTTCTCTGTTACTTCTGGATACAGGTGAGAAACAGCAAAGCCAGTGGCTACTGCTTGGACCAGGGGGCAGAAGACGATGACCGAGCCATCCTCTACCCCTGCCATGGCATGTCTTCACAGGTAGGCAGCATTTAGATCTCACAGTGAAGAGGGAGAGGTAGGCTCGGCATAGGTCTCAGCAAGCCCCTGTGCTGTTGGGGCCAAGCTCAGAAGAGCCTGGAGGCAGAGCGTGCCATAAATTTAAGAACAAGGCCTTTGGATCAAATGGGCCTTGGCAAGTCTCGAACAGTCCCATGCCTCAGTTTCTTCACCATTTGAATGGGACAGAGGCGGCACCTCCTTTCCCAAACAGTCTTGTGGATTAAATGGGAGTCGCAACCAGGTGCCACCTAGTCATGGAGGAGAACAGTTGTTTCCATTACCGTTTTTGTTAGGGGAGCCCCAAGGCTCGTCATGAAGAGAAGAGCGGTGTTACGCTCAGAGCTGGGGTTGCATACCTCTAGATGGCTGGCCCCAGCCACAAGTGAATCCCTTTCTGCTGCTGTTGATAATGGCATCTACCCAGCATCTGCTGAGCTCTGACCCTGAGCCTCATTCATGAACATCCATGTGGGCAGACCTGGATTTCTGTGAGCCTCTGGTTTTGCTGCCTCCAACATGGATAGAGACAGCCAGTCTGTGGGTGCTACTTAATTTCAGCTGCAAGATGCCTGCTTTGAGACAATGGTTCCAGTGAATGGGACAGGGCTGCCCCTCTATGACCCTCTGCTGTAGTGGCCTTGTGAATCTCTCTGGACTGACCTCTCCCAGCGGGTTTTCAGTACAATTGCCTCTGCTTGAGGGCCAAAGGGGCTTTCAGTGGAGATGTGAATGCTGTCTCTCCAGTCTCTCCAAGGGGCTGGCACCATTTTCCTAGGTCCAATATGAGGAAGCTTGTGCTATTGGGACATGGCCATCTGAAAAGCCGCCTCATGCTGTGACCAGGATAGACATGGCCACACCAAGATCACATTCTCCTACTAGAGAGAAGAGTTGTGAGCCTGGGTAGTGATGAAGGTCTGGGCATAGATAGATACCTTGGTTTCAGGCTCAGGGTACCTCATGGCTCCCACTGTCTCCCCAGCTGGTGCGCTACAGTGCCGACGGTCTCCTGCAGCTGGGCCCCCTGGGCTCAACTGCCTTCCTGCCAGACTCCAAGTGTCTGGTAGATGACGGCCGGGGACGCATGCCCACCCTGAAGAAGTGTGAGGATGTAGCCAGGCCTACACAGAGGCTATGGGACTTCACCCAGGTCAGTGGGTGGGGCTGATAGCCCTGGAAAGTCAGACTTCACAGCCGTGGCAAATGCTGAGAGAAACAGCTGAAGGGAAAGACTCGTTTTGGCTCATGATTTCAGAGGGCTCACCATAGTAACAGAGCAGGGCAGTTCACGTGGCACTGGGAGGAAGGGAGGGAGGGAGAGAGGGAGGGAGGGAGGGAGGGAGGGAGGGAGGAAGGGAGGGAGGGAGCTGGCCTAAACCAGCTGGCTTCCTCCTTTCCATCTGTCATTTCATCAGGACGCCCAGCCCATGGGGTGTAAGATGGCCGCCCTTGTCAGGTTGACCTCTGCAAACACTCACAGACGCATGCAGAGGTGTGCTTTGCCACTGTAGACACTTCTCAGTCAATCAGGTTGATAGTCAAGACTCATCACCTTTAGAAAGTTTATAAAACTGGGTCACACGGGAAGAGTGGGGCACAGCCTTGCCTCCCTCAGCACCTGGACTCAGACTGAGAGAGAGGATGGGTTTAAGACTAGCCCTGGCCACTAGAACTCCTCAAGGCTCTGATGCACTGGGCTCTGAATCTGACCTTTTCCCCATTGCCCTTCATTTACTTCAAGCCCTGCTCCTCTGCGTCTCTGCGTCTCTGGGCCCTGATCCAGGTCCAGCCCCCTCACCATCCCTTCCTGTGCACCCTGACCCACTCAGCACCAGCCTCTATGGGTCAGATGCCCTGAGCCTCTAGGGATCCCACACAGAGGATCTCTTGGGTGTTGTTCTGCCTCCATGAGCAATTTGTAGAAGCAGAAAGATGGGGTCTAGCTACTCGGGATGTAGGGATGAGCTGCCACTGTTGCTTGCTAAACCACGGAGGCTTTAAGGTTCCCAGGAGGTTGGAGAGGTAGAGAGCGAGGACCAGCACAGAGAACCTGGCTGGATATTGCTCCGAAGTCACCAGACTTAAGCCGGGGTCCACAATGTTTGGGGACCACAGAGATAGATTCTAAGTCATTAAAAGGACTAAAAGGCTCCAAGGAAAAGGGCATATCTTGGGGACCCTAGATATGTTCTTGGAAGATCTTTGAACCCTAGAGAACTGAAGAGAGCAGCAAGCACCTGGCTGAAGTGGGGGGTGGGGGGAGAGGGGATGCAGGCAATCCAGAGACAGGTCCCTGTGTCTTTACGGTGGTAGTGCAGGAACCAGGATGAGGCTAGGATCACCCCTCACCAGCAACACTCCCAAGCTGACTCTGTTTCTCTTGTCCTACAGAGTGGTCCCATTGTGAGCCGAGACACAGGTCGGTGTCTGGAGGTAGAGATGTCTAAAGATGCCAACTTTGGGCTGCGCTTGGTGGTCCAGCGTTGCTCAGGGCAGAAGTGGATGATCCGAAACTGGATCAAACACGCCAGGCACTGACCTCTGCCCCCAGCCCACCTCCACACATTCGGGCCCCTGGACTCTTGAGTGTTCCAGGACTCAGAAGGTCCTGGGCTGGAGCCAAGAGCAATGTGGGCCCTTGCACACCTCAGGGCTGGGCCCTGGCACCAGGGATAGCTGAGACCTTGGAATAGCAGCTCCAGCCTGCATTAGGAACCAAACTTTTGTGGAACAGGCAGCTCTGCCCGAGGGAGGACATCTGAGGACAGCGCACACTCATGCCAAATCACGTGCCTTTTCTACAGTGTTCCGTGTTCCTCAGCCGGCTATGAGGATAGCCGCCACGCATGCGCTAAGTCCCTGTACATAACCCATATGGAGACAAACAGACTCAGCTATACCGTGCTTGAGGGCAGGTGCTTCCTCACGCCAAGCACCCTGTCCTAGCAGGTTCGAGCCTCTCAGCTCAGCTGCCCTCGCTCGCCTGCTCAACCTCACCATAACCTAAGGCGAACTTCAAGGGTGGCCGCTTGTGTTCTGGTAACAGGGCAATGGGAAGAGATGACAGGGATGAGACCCAGTGGACCTTTCTTCCCGAGGGTCAGCTTGGCAGTCACTGGGCGCGGGTGCTCAGCCTGGGAAGTGAGTCTCTTGTTGCTCTGCCGTTTCTGCAGCAGGCATCATCAAATGGTCCCTCCAGCCCTCTCACTTGTTTTATAAATAAAGTTTTATTGGCACACAACCATACCTGTGGTCTGAGATTATTTAGGCTGCAGCGTTTGAGCAGCAGCACAGAGTGAAGACCATGCTGCGTGGCTCTTCATGTCTTGAATTTTATGGAACAGTTCCAGATAGATGTCTTTGTTGGGATGTATCCCCTCTTGTAGTCCAGGAGCCATGGCCTCGTGTGTGGTTGCCCAGGTGGTGAGGGGGAAGGTAGACATGGAGACTCTAACCTTGGGGGCTGTTTGCATCTGTCACCGTGCCTGCTGGGCAGAGCTGGAAAATGTGCCCTATCATTGGGCAGCTGTACCTACAGCTGAAAGCCAGAGTTTCTAAGATATAAGGCAGAAGAGTTATATGAACATAGCCAATGTCCTCACTGACAGTGACCCCAGGACACAGTGGCCCATCTTGCTCTATTTACATTCACTGACACTCAGGGCCATTGACCAGTCACCACAGGGCCATTACTAAGCATTGGCAAGGGTCCATGCTGGAGGTAGGTGTGCTTGTGGTGGGGTAGTGTCCATACACTACCCCTAAAACCCTGACTGCTCCAGGGATGCCAAACTGCTCTGGGAAGCAATGCTTCCTAATAAAGGGCAGTGAGAGCAATGTGTCCATTGCTAAGAGAAAGTACGTGGAAGACTGGCTGTGACTGAAGACTTAGCACCCACCAGACATCAGAACTCACTACTCACTGGCGGCCACTGAAAACCAGCCAGCTCTACCCCTCGAAGAAGCCTCCTGACCCCTCTGACAGTCTCACAGAGGTGGAACTATGGGCCAGTTGCTGGCTTCCTATGCCCCCCCATAGAGTCAGCAGGGTGATTTCTACACAACAGAGCCTCCGTCTGCCACAGGCCTACCCTATAGCTGGGTTAGCTGAGCAGCCCAGACATTACAGGGATGTGAGTCTGGCAGAGCCTCTTCTAGCTTGCTTCTTTCCAGGAGAGGAAGGGTCCCAACCTCATCCTGCTCAGGATACCAGACTCAGGAAGGAAACTGCAAGGGTCAGCAAGTGGCAGGATACCCACCCACCCACCCCCAGCTGCCCTGATGTGGGCCGGGGTTCCACAGTTCAGGCTCCTGGCTTCTTGAAGGAATGTATAGAGAGATGTCCACAGGTGTGCTACGATGCTTTCTTACGGTGGGGGAGACGCAGAACACATGCCTCCACCCTCCTCCCAAAGCTCCCGTGGGATCCCAGCACAGAGCCCCCGAGTCCCTCTCCTTCTGCAGAACTCCTTCCCAGAGTTCTCCGAGAAGGACACAGGAATAAGTCCACAGGCCTGATGCTCCCATGGTGAGACAGTGAGACTGGCATCCACTGGTGGGTAAACATGGCCTGTGCTTTCACATGGAAAACGTCTCAAGCCATAGCCACAGAGCTGTCTTGGTATGTACCCACTGGACAAGTTACAGGTGAGGCCACCAGGCTGGAGCCATACAGGATCTCGCAGAAAACATTCTCAAACTTTGACAGACCCCCCCCCACACACACACACACACCTGTCTTCCGCAGAGCCTGGGATGGACTGAGAGGCAGGAGCCAAGCATCCAGGTCTGAGGCCTTCCATCTACGGCACAGGCATAGTAGAGAGCCTGCTTCATGAGATACCATATGTCTTACAGTCCTCACCTGCTCACAAATGGGTACATATTTCTCTGACACCCTCCTGTTCAAGAATGCTAGGGGACAGTTCAGGCCAAAGATGAAGAAAGTCTATGTATGTGGTGGGGGCAGGGCTCTGCTCTAGCTCAGTGCTTTATGTTTTTCTGTGGTCAGTACTGCCCATGGCCAACAGGATGTAGTTGCTGTCCTGGACCCCATCCGTCCATCCCAGATATGTTCCGTGCAAGTCGAATTCATGGTGGTGTGTGGCTTGCATGCGTGCTTGGTTCTTCAACCATAAATCTAATAACATCAGAATAGCGTCTAATGCCAGCCATTGTGGGCTGTGCTAAAAACCAGTGAGGGGGAGGGAAAAAAGAAAGAGGAGAAAGAGAACAAGAGAAAAAAAAGGAAGGAAGCTTTTTTTTATTAGATATTTTATTTACATGTCATATGATATCGTCTTTCCCAGCTTCCCCTCCGAAAAAAAGAAAAAATAATAAAATGAAATAAAAATAAAAACAAAAACAAAAACAAAAACAAAATGAAGACAAAACAAAACAAAAACCCTGT
>NW_022196905.1:103553063-103559198 GCF_008632895.1 Mastomys coucha
GCCAAGGGCCTCTCCTCCCATTGATGACCGACTTGGCCATCCTCTGCTACATATGCTGCTGGAGTCATTAGTCCCACCATATGTGCTCTGTGGTTGGTGGTTTAGTCCCTGGGAGCTCTGAGGGTACTAGTTAGTTCATATTGTTGTTCGTCCTAAAGGGCTACAAACCGGAAGGAAGCCTCTTATATTGATGTGAGGCTCAGTTCTCTATCTACATTTAAGTAGCCCTGGGAATATGTGACCATACCTCATGGCTGGCCAAACAGAGGGAAAAATGACTTTGTATAAGATATCCACACTCGGGCTGGAGAGATGGCTCAGTGGTTAAAAGCACTAACTGCTCTTCTGAAGGTCCTGAGTTCAAATCCCAGCAACCACATGGTGGCTCACAACCATCTGTAATGAGATCTGACGCCCTCTTCTGGTGTGTTTGAAGACAGCTACAGTGTACTCACATATAATAATAATAGATCTTTGGGCTGGAGTGAGTGGGGCCGGAGTGAGCAGAGGCCTGAGTTCAATTCCCAGCCACCACGTGATGGCTCACAACCATCTGTACAACTACAGTGCACAGTACACATAAATCTTTAAAAAAGAAAAAAAAAGAAAGATATCCACACTCACAGGGCACATTAGGTACACCTTTCCGTGCCCAAACTGGGTTCCTTCTAGCTTGCCTGGCTGCCTCTCTCCCCCTTCCCTTCCTCCTTCTCTCTCCCTTCCATCCTTCCTTCCTTCCTTCCTTCCTTCTTCCTTTCTTCCTTCTTTCCTTTCTGTCTTTCTTTCTTTTTTGGACAACAGTCATATTTTAAATGGAAATAAACAAATAGAATGTAATAAGACTGCACGTGTCTTGTTTCTCTCATTCATTCAGTTGTAAATTGGCTTCATAGCCAGTGTAGAGGAATCCCTGTGGTTTGGGCAGAACACGGCTCATTTGCAGCCAGAGGTCTGGCTGCTCTGAATCAGAACTTGGAGGAGTCCCTTCCACTTAGGGTGCTGCTGGTTTCTTCCACTCTTGGTAGCCACAGTGTGTCAGAATTTAATTCGGCCTACTAAAAGTGTTCAACTTGCCAGCGGGGCTTGGCTGATGGCTCCAGCTGTGTTTGGGAGTGGGCTTCGTGGGGAGCAAGCAGACTCGGGGCGAGCACAAAGGCATCGCAATGAGAAATCCCATTGGCACCTGGCTTTCAAGTGGCACCCAGGTGGCATAAGGTTTTTCCAGGAGGAATCTCTTGGTGCCTCTCTTCGGCCCTTCCATCTGTGCTACAGGCCACACCCTTCCTCTCCCTCTGGGGATCAGCTCAAAAGCTTCTATGTCTCCTTGCACTGGTATCCTGGGGCTACCACAGAAAGCGCCACCCATGGTGGACTCAAAGCAACAGGAAATGTGGCCTCTCCCTGTTCCAGAGGCCAGAAGCTAGTAAGGATTGGGAAGGGAAAATCGCCAATGGGAATGCCCAGCAGGACCCTCCCACCTCTTCCTATTTCTGTAGGCCATGGGTCTCGGCTTACGGCACTTCTGCCTCCACCATCATATGGCCTCTCTCAGTCTCCCAGGGGCTTGTATCCTCTCCTGATATAGGCATAGTAGTTCCTGGCTATTCCGGTTTGAGCTCCATTCATATTGCATTTGCAAAGATCCTGTTCCTGAGGAAGGTCCTGTCCTGAGGAGCTAGGAATTTGGGAAAGACAGCATGTTTATGTTCTTGTTTCGGAGCAAACTCAGAAACTCCCCCTGATCCCGCAGAGGAACCAAATGGATACCTGAGCCACAAGTTGGGGGGAGTGGCCGCATGCCCTGCCCAAGTACCCCAAGCCTGTATGTACCCCAACTTCCAAGGAGGCTGAGGTAGAGTGATAGAAGGCTCAAGGCCAACTTGGCCAACTTAGTGAGGCCCTGTGAGTATGGCTCAGTAAAATGACCAGGAGCCTGTAACATGGCTCATTGGGTAAAGGTACTTGCTGCCAAAACCTGATGACATAAATTCAATCCCAGGCCCCACCCCACATGGTGGAAGGAGAGAACCAACTCCTGCAAGTGTCCTCTAACTCCCATATATGTTCTGGGCACTCTCTCTCTCTCTCTCCCTCTCTCTCTCTCTCTCTCTCTCTTTGTCTCTCTCTCTCTCTTCCTCTCTCTCTCCAGTCACAATAAATAAATGCAATAAAATTGCTGTTAAAACCAAACAAACATCCGGGTGTGGTGGCACATGCCTTTAATCCCAGCACCCAGGAGATAGACACAGGCAGGTCTCTCTGAGTTCAGGGCCAGCCTGGTCTACCTAGTGAGTTCCCAGTCTCAAAAACTAACAAATAAAAAGACCAGCATCCGTGATTGTGTGACCTCTGTCGTGACCATAGGCTTGCAGGAACCCGTGTGTCGCCAAGAACTTTCATTTCCAAGACTACGGTGTTTGCAGTGACTCTAAAGTGTGCCATCACCGCCTACAGTGAGGAGCCCAAAGCATTGTTAGCGAAATAACAGTGTATCCATCCCAGCTGACAGCTGCCGGGCCAGCCTGGGGCACTGTCACTGCCCAGCTCTGGGAGTCAGACGGCTGTTTGGTGACTAGAGGCTAAAGAGACCACTGGCACCTGGACCCTAGATGGCACAGAGGAGGGTCCCCGACAGAGCTGAGCCATGTTTCTCCATGCAGAGGACTGGGTCTTGCATGTTAAGGGTTTAGAGGGACATAGTGGCGTTTCCCAAGTCCCTGCCTGACACCTGTGCATTTGGGTTTCATAGCAGCAGGCAAAGCCAGGACTCAGGAACCTGTAGAGTTGGGGCTGCACCTAGGGAAGGACTCTCCAAGCCCCAAATATCCCTGAAGAAGCTGCTTGCGCCTGCACAGTGCTGTGGCCTCCCCACGCTGATGAGGACAGCTTCCACACGGCCAGAGTTAATTAAGTTGACAATCCCGCTAAGTCCCTCAGTTAACTGCCTGGGGAGAAATAAGATGAGGTGGCTTGTTGGCTATTTCTTCTTGCTCTTTTAAGTACCCGATAGTCATTTTTTAAATTAAATTAAATGGCTTATCTGTGCTAACACAAATCGACACGACATCTTTCTTCAGAGTCTGAGTGATGCTGCCGTGTCGTGACTGCCGGCATTCCTTGCTGAGGCACGACTTGGCCGGGCGCGTTTACCCGTTTTGAGTGTTAAACTCCAGATTTCTCCCCTCAAAGTCACAGTTCCGTGGGGTGACATTTTCTTCTTTCAGCCTTCCATGGGCTGTCTGTGGTTCCACAACAGGGCAGCAGCATGTCTGCTCTATGGAGACAGCATCCTCACACAGGTAAGTGTGAGGAAGGAAAAATGACACCGTGGTGGTTCGGGGTTTTGTTTTGTTTTTTTGTTTTGTTTTGTTTTTTATTGTTGTTTTCAAGCTTATTGATTTTTTAGGACGAAAACTACCAAGTCCAAACTATTTATAACAGAGGACAACAAGGTCGGAAGAAAGCAGTCTAACACATGGCGATGACTGATCTAATGAACAACAAAAGTCGGCCTCTCTAATAGAAACCAAAAGATCTCGTGGGCTTGAATATGTGATGCTTCTTTTCCAAAGACGGACAAACAAAATTCTCCCTAGCAGAAAGTTGTTTTTGGAGTTGGTAACTTTGGCAATTGGGATTTTCATACATCTTCTCACCGCTGAGAATGGCCCCTTTGAAGCAGGGTAGGACCACACCAGGATCCTGACAGGCTTCCCGGGCTAACCCTAACTCTGTCCCGGGTGTCGCTCTCGCTTTCCCGCAGGGGCAAGCGCTGGGCTCGGGTGGAGCTGGTCCCTGCAGGCCGGCGCCTAGAGCTCGCACAGAAATCTGGGAGGACCACAGGAGACGTGCTTGGGGGCTGGAGCCAGGCCTCTCAGTGACCCATGACCGACCAGCTCTAGCGGTCTCCCACCCCCTGTAGGGCTGAGGCAGACGACTCTGGCCCCAGGGACCTCCCCGGACTCCAGGAAAGCAGCTCAGACCCTGCAAGTGGATGCTGTTTGCAGTAGCTGCTCCCTGCCGCGCCCCACTGAGGGGCTACGACTGCCCAGGGCTGCGGTGGGATGGGGCATATTTCACCTCAGGTTTTACTATCCCACCACAGTGATTTGAATTATCTTCAGGAAAAAAAAAAAGCAGTAGAGGAGAAAGAGAGAGTTGAACCCTGGTCGGGAGTGAGGGTAGGCGGTGCTGCTGACCAAAGACAGAGGAAGAACCAGACTAGAAGTGAAGAAATTCCCCAGGAGAACTTGTGTGGGTAGCCTTCTGAAAAAGAACTCAGAGAATGAAATAAAAACAAACTGTGGGTTAAAGAAACGGGTCTCAAACTATATTAGAAAACACAAGGCTGAAGAGATGGCTCCATCAATACAGAGCCAGCCTGAGGACTCCCATTTAAGACTTAGAATCACATAAGAAAGTCAGGCATGGTAGCTGTGCTGGCTAATTTTATATCAACTTGACATCTGAGGATCATCTAGAATCATCTGAGAGGAGGGAATCCCAACAGAGAAAATGCCTTCTTAAGATTGGGCTGTGGACAAGCCTGAAGAACATTGCCTTAATTAGTGATTGATGGAGAGAGCCCAGCCCATTGTGGGTGGGGCCATTCCCTAGGCTCATGGTCCTGGGTTCTATAAGAAAGCAGGCTGAACAAGCCAAAGGAGTAAGTCAATGAGCAGCATCCCTCCACAGCCTCTGCATCAGCTCCTGCCTCCAGGTTCCTGCCCTGTTGAGTTCTTGTCCTGACTTCATTCAATGATGAACAGGGATGTGGAAGTGTAAGCCAAATAAACCCTTTCCTCCACAGCTTGCTTTTGGTCACGATGTTTCCAGAGCAATAGAAACCCCGACTAAGACAACTTGTTACCAGGATAGTGAAGTATTGCTGTAGGAAACATGACCATGATGCTTCGGGGAAGGATGTAGAAGAAATTTAAGACTTTGAGCTAAAAAAGCCAGTGAATGCTGAGAGCTCAATGAGCTGTTTTGTAGGAGCACGGAAGGCAAGAAGGTTGAGGGCAGATGACTGGAGGCCTGGCCTGTGAGGTTTCAGAGCGAAGCAAAGACTCTACTGGGCCTTTTGTGCGAAGAACCTGTGGTTCTGGTCAGCTGTGACTTAAAAAGAAACTAGAGCCAGGCAGTGGTGGCACATACATGCCACCACTTGGGAGGCAGAGGCAGCACTTGGGAGGCAGAGGCAGGTGGATTTCTGAGTTCAAGGCCAGCCTAGTCTACCGAGTGAGTTCCAGGACAGCCAGAGCTATACAGAGAAACCCTGTCTCAAAACAACAACAACAACAAAACAAAACAAAAAAGAAAGTATTGTGTGTAAAGTTGACAAGGGGCCAATTGTGCTAGCTAATTTTATGTCAACTGGACACAGGCTAGGATTGTCTGAAAGGAGAAAACTCCAGTTGAAAAAAAAAAAGCTTCTGTAAGATTGGGCTATAGACAAGCATGTAGAACATTGTCTTAGTGATTGATGGGAGAGAGTCCTGCCCATTGGCGGCCATTGCTGAACTGATGGCCCTGGGTTCTATAAGAAAGCAGACTCAGCAAGCCATGGGGAGCAAGCCAGTAAGCAGCACCCCTCCATCATCTCCTGCCTCCAGGTTCCTCCCTGCTTGAGTTCCTGTCCTGACTTCCTTCCGTGATGAACTGTGCTGTGGAAGTGCCAACTGACTAACCCTTTCCTCCTCAACTTGCTTTTGGTCATGGTGTTTCATCACACCAATAGAAATCTTGACTAAGACAGCAACTTAAACTTGTAGTCCCAGCACTGGGGAAATGGAGACAGGAGGATCCCTGGGGCTCATTGGCTGGCTAGACTCCAGTGAACTTCAGGCTAGTGAGAGAGTCTGTCTCAAGAGCAAGGTGAATGGCTCCTGAGGAATGACCCTCAAGGCTGTCCTCTGCTTCCACACAACTATGCATGTGTACATGTGCACACACCCACCATCAAGGACAGTGTGAAAGAGTTTAAAGGGCTGGATTAGTGTTTTCTAAAGGAACAGAACTGATCAAATGAATAGATCTAACTGGGTGGTGGTGTCTGTGGTGGTACACTCAGCAGGCAGAGGCAGGCAGATCCCTGAGTTCGAGGCCAGCCTGGTCTACAGAGTGAATTCCAGG
>NW_022196905.1:103559208-103590996 GCF_008632895.1 Mastomys coucha
AAAAGAAAAAAAGAAAAAGAAAAGAGAAAAGAAAGAAAGAAAGAAAAATATCCCCTCCCCAATATTATATATAGCTACCTATCCAATACCCCTAGAGCTATCTATCTATCTATCTATCTATCTATCTATCTATCTATCTATCTATAAGGATATGTAAACATTAAATGGGATTTATTATTAAAATGACTTAAGGACTATGATTCAAGTGGCCCAATAATGTCTGTCTCTGGAAAGAAAAGCTAAGAATCCAATAGTTGCTCAGTCCATGGGACTGGATGTCTTGGCAGTCCCAGTACTGGAGTCCCAGAGGATTCAAGAATGGCTAATCTTCAGTCTACATCGGGATCCTGAAGAGGTGGGTTCTAGTATCAGGGAAGGAATACCTCAGCAACATGAGAGGTGCCCCTGCCACAGAGAATGAAGGCAATCAGACAACAAGTCCATCTTCCATTCCAGAAAATGCGACCTAGACATTTCCCCAGGTCTCTCCTTCCACAGTATGCTCAGCTGTCTGAGCTTTCATTTACTCCAGACGTAGTCGAGTTGACAACTAAGACTAGCCTTCACACGAGCCAACAAGATGACTCCATAGATAAAGCAGTTGCCTCCAAACTCAACAAACTAAGTTCGAATCCCTGGGATCCACATGGTGAAGGTACATCTATGTAGTGCCAATCATTCCAAAGACAACCAAAAGCTGGGACAAGATGAATGCACATTTATTATATGTAAACCTTGCCTGCAATTTTGACCAAAGCAATCATAAAGAGCAATTGTATATACGTCATAAACAAGGCATGTCACGCATGTATGGGGAAGGTTTGGCATCAACCCCTGTGGTAGGCCTTCCTCCTGACTCTCCCAGAGATTTCTCACAGCTTCATTTTGCTTCTGGAATTTCTATAATAAATAAACAGTATTCTATCGTCTTCCCAAAATTAGAATTGTCACTATGATTAATAACCACATGGTAGTATTGTTGCCAACTGTCACCGTCATCCCAATACTGTTATAATTACACCTTCCACGGCCTTCTGGAATAAGAAGACACTTAGTGATGAGGAGACTCTTAGGCTCGGATGACTCTCTGGGGAGTGCTTTCCTGGCTTGTGTGAAGCTCTAGGCCGATCCTCAGCACCTCTATTTCATGAGGCAGGAGAGTCAGAGTTCAAAACCCTTTTCTGCATAGCATGTTCAAGGCCAGCCCTGGAGCATGCGGTGTTGCTTCCACAAACAACTAAACCAAGTAAGAAAGAAATAATTAGCTTGGCATGATGGCTCACCAGCAGCCGGGAGGCTGAGGTAGGAGGATTGCTATGAATTTGGGGTCAGCCTTGGACTACAGAGTTAATTTGAAGCCAAACTGATTTACATAATGTACTGGCTGGTTTTGTGTGTCAACTTGACACAGGCTGGAGTTATCACAGAGAAGGGATCTTCAGTTGGGGAAGTGCCTCCATGAGATCCAGCTGTGGGGCATTTTCTCAATTGCCCCTTGTGGGTGGTGCCATCCCTGGGCTGGAAGTCTTGGGTTCTATAAGAAAGCAGGCTGAACAAGCCAGGAGAAGCAAGCCAGCAAGGAACATCCCTCCATGGCCTCTGCATCAGCTCCTGCTTCCTGACCTGCTTGAGTTCCAGTCCTGACTTCCTTGGTGATAATCCCCAACTTGCTTCTTGGTCATGATGTTTGTGCAGGAATATAACTAAGACACATAATAAGTTTGAAGCCTGGGCTACCTAGTAAGACCCTGTCTTAAGGAAAAAACAACAACAAAAACAAAAACAACATACACAACACACACACATATACACACATATGGAGTTTTAAATTAATGATGAGCCAGACAGTGGTGCCGCACGCCTTTAATCCCAGCACTTGGGAGGCAGAGGCTGGCGGATTTTTAAGTTAGAGGCCAACCTGGTCTACAGAGTGAGTTCCAGGACTGCCAGGACTACACAGAGAAACCCTGTCCCTAAATAAATAAATAAATAAATAAATAAATAAAAAATTAATGCTGAATGGGGTAAAGCCCAGGAGTCTTCACTGGGCTGAAGGAGCCCTAGAGAGTACCTGGAGTCCATCTGCATGGGGCGGAGGGTACCGGACCCCTCCCCTCAAATCCTACAGATGCTCATCTGGGTTTCTAATACTCACTCATCTTGTATCAGGAAAGCTCAGACTTTGGGGATAAGCCACCTGCTCAGAGGCCCAGAAGGCAGAGCTAGGTCCTGACAGGAACATCCTGTTGGGACTGAAAGATGGGCATTTGTTCTTGGAGTGGACCTGGTTTCTACAGGAGCCACTTGATTGTCCATAACTCCAGTTCCAGAGGATCAAACACTTTTGGCTTCCACATACACGCAAGCTAAATAATCATACACATAAAGAATAAATAAATCTTAAAAAAGTAAAGAACCACTGTCCACCCTCACCCACCAGCCCCCTCCTCTAGTCAGGGGCTATGCAGACCAGCTCACTGACCCTGAGAAGCTGGGGCCCACGGTCCTGATGGTGAACTCTCTGCAGCCCGCCCGGCAGCCTGTCCCCTTCCTCCCTGCTCTGACCAGCCTCTTCCTGCCATGCTCCGATCTAATTCCCTGACTACCTCGGAACATGGATTGTAACTGTGTGAAGAAATTCTACACTTCCTGTAAGGTGGGTTTCAACATCTGCCGACACAGTTCCAGGCAGTGGCTCTTATCCAACCCTTTCTACCAGGGCATGGAGGCAGGGTTGGAGGTCATAGGTCAGAGGGAGGAAGTAGGATGTGCTGAGACATGCCCTGCAAGGCCAGGTGGAAACATTCAAAGGAGCTTTGCGGATTAAAGTCCTGGGTTGTGGCTTGGCCCAGCGCTTACTCCTAAGAACCTGTCCTAGCTAGTTTTGGCAATTTGACAAGAAGAGGGAACCTCAATTGGACAAATGCTTCCACCAGAGTGGCCTGTTGACAAGTCTGGGGTACACTGTATTGATTGATGATTGACAGGGGAGAGCCCAGCGCAGTGTGGGCCGTGCTATGCCTGGGCTGGTGGTTCTGAGGCTGAGCACACCATGGAAAACAAGCCAGTAAGGAGCACTCCTCCCCGGCCTCTGCTGCAGGTCCTGCCTCCAGATTCCTGCCCCGCTTGAGATCTGTCCCTGAGTTCCGTCGATGATGAACAGTGACATGAAACTATAAACTCAAATAAAAGCTTTCTGCCTCAAGTCGCTCTGGTCCTGGTGTCTCATCACAGCAATAGAAACCTAAAACAGAGACTAAATCAATGAAGGCAGGGAGTTGGGGGTGTGGGTCAAATAGTAGAATGCTTGTCTAGTATGTTTGAGGCCTGGCTTTGCATCCTATGGACCACAATAAATAAATAAATAAATAAATAAATAAATAAATAAAAATAAAGGTTAAAATTAAAATATGGGGGCCTGGACAGAAGGAGGTAGCAGAAATTAGAATCTGGCAGAAGGTGAAATGCTAACAGTTTTGAGGATGGAAAATAAATGCAGACCCAGGAATGTCACACCTCTAGAACTGAAGAGGAAGAGACAAATTGTCCCATGGGTCTCCACAAGGAACTTCCGTGAACTGCTGACCTACAGAACAGTGGAGCACCAACTGAGATTTTTTATTTATTTATTTACTTATTTTTTAAAGACTTGTTTTATTTTAGTGACTGATCCATGTGAGGCCACAGCCAGGCCACTATGTACAGACACGAAGGAAGGTTTATTTCTTGGTCTCTTCCTCCGCGGACAGTCTTGATGATCTCTTCCTTCTTGGCTGGAGGCGCTCCTCCCGGTGCATTCGTGCTTCCTTGGTCGTAGACCTCCAAGCCTCAGCCTGGTCAGCCATTAGCTTCTTGCAGGCCTTGTGGACCTTCTGTTTGTGGATATGTTCCATGAGAATCTACTCGTTTTTGAATACATTCCCTTTGACCTTCAGGTACAGGCTTTGATACATATGATGGCCAATCTTCTTAGATTCCCAGTATCTCCTGAGAAGTTAGCACAGAATCCTCATCCTTCTCATCCAGGTCACCTTCTCAGGCATCCGAGCACTGGCAGTACCCTTTCTTTTTCTATGCCCATATGCCGTCAGGCCAAGGTGTTTTTCTGGCAGCAAGCCCGGAATGGACAGTCCCAGGCTTCTGGATATTTTAAGTAGTGAAGGGTCTGGTCTTTGAGGGTTGGCTGGAGCCCCAGGGAGTGAGAGGAACTGGCCACTAGATCAGGAGAGGCATGCATTGGGGATAAAATGGGCCAGGTTCACGGCTGTGGCTCTCCTCCTGGGAGGGCAGATGAGCCCATCTTTGATCAGCTTCCTGATCTGCTGATGGGAGTTGGCATTGGTGATTTCATTGGTCTTATTAGGGCCAAACCAGACCTTTTTCCCACAGCAGAGGACACTAGAGGCAAGCCTTTTCTGCAACCTGAGTATACTCATGGCTGCAGACCCAGCAGCAAAAGGAACGAGCTTAACTGAGATTTTTTTTAAAAAAAAGAATTATTTTAAAAAAGAATAATTTTCATGTGCGTGAGATTTGTGACTGTGTGTTTAGAGACCAGAAGAGGTCGTCAGATGCCCTGGAACTGGAGTTACAAGTTGTTGTGAGCCACCTCAGAAGATTGCTGGGAAACCTAACTTGAGTCCTCTGCAAGAGCAGCAAATGCTTTCAACTTACTGAGCTATCCAGCCCCAGCTGTGATATTTTAAGTAGTGAAGGGTCTGGCCTTTGAGGGTTGGCTGGAGCCCCAGGGAGTGAGAGGAACTGGCCACTAGATCAGGAGAGGCATGCATTGGGGATAAAATGGGCCAGGTTCACGGCTGTGGCTCTCCTCCTGGGAGGGCAGATCCCTATGTGCAGTTAGGGGAAATCGGCCAAGGAATTGATCTCCTGCACAGCTGAGTTATTTACTTGCCTGCTCATTAGGGCAGTAAATTGCATTTTGTGTAATTCTATTCATTGATTGTGGAACTCTTGTGGTATAGGAGCTGGGAGTGCGGAGCAGAGAAAGGAAGGAAATAGATGGTCAGTTAAACATTCCTGTAAGGAAGGCCAATTAATGGCTCTTGAGGATTATGGGAAAGGGTGAGCCCCCAGAGACACAAGCAGCAGATGGAGGTCTTAGTTATTCTTTATTTTGTCTGACTGGAACTTGATCCCACCTTTAGATCTAGATGGAAGGAACGGTTTAATCTGAAATCAATTTATATCAAGGCCTGAATAAGATTGCTATCACCACTTAATGTTGAAAGATAATCTCACTGTCTGAGTTCTCCATCAGCTGGGGTTCTGTCAGGGTGGCTGAAGTAAGTTCTCAGGCTCCTGCATCTCAGAAATGGCAGCCATACACAGGTCTGCAGAGCCAGGCCTTCCCACCCATCCTCAGCATGTCAGGTCTCAACATTCCCATCAGGCCTGGGATAGAATGGTGGCGTCACAGGCATTTCAGGCTGCATCCTGCCTCTGGGCCACTGACCCAACTCGTCTCTCCCATATGGCACCCACTCTGGGAGTTGTCCTGGGGTGATCCCAATGAGTGCCCAGAAGGAATATCAGGGATGCTCAACAGATGTCAGATTCTCAGCACCATCCATCCACTCATCCCACCCATAAAGAGCAGGGCCTATGTGCATCGTAAGAGAACAGCTCCAATTGCTGACGCCATTTCTCCTCCCTGTCCCACAGAAAGCACTTCAGGGTAGGACCACGATTCACAGCGCTGCTGATGAGTGAACATTCTCTTTCTTTCTGAGTGGAGGTAACATGATATCTCACTATGTAGCCTAGCCTGGCCTCAAACTTGCAGCAATCTTCCTGCTTAGGTCTCTCAAGAGCAAGATTCAAAGTTTCAACCAGGCCCAGAGAAGGCAGGTCCAAGGCAAAGAGCTGTGTTGCCTGTCATTTCTTCTTTTTAAAGAAATATATATTGCCAGGCAGTGATGGCACACGCCTTTAATCCCAGCTCTTGGGAGGCAGAGGCAGGCAGATTTCTGAGTTTGAGGCCAGCCTGGTCTACAGAGTGAGTTCCAGGACAGCCAGGGCTACACAGAGAAACCCTGTGTTGAAAAAACAAGACAAAAAAAGAGTATATATTAATGTACAATGTACATGCTTGTTTTTTATTGGGGGGAATAGATGTAGGTGACAAAGCTTGCCTGAGGAGGTTAGGAGACATATACCTCATAATAGTACATGCTCTCCTTCCATCATGTGAGTTCTGGGGACCCAAACTCAGGTCACCAGGTCTGTCCTAGGCAGATGCAGCTGCACAGCACATATACACATGTACACATACATACACACACACACAAACTACAAAAATGCATGCTCACCCACACGTGTCACATATGTGAACCCCCTACATATGCTCCTACCTCATACATGTACATGTGTAGCCACCACACATATACATACCAGACATACGCATATATCTACATCTGTGTGGTATGTGTGTACATATGCACTGCAGACACATCGCAAACATGCTGCAGATTCTCTGATCCCATGCAGATGTGGCTCCTGTGATTCCCTTTTGTTCCCTGAGAGGCTTCCCACATCTCTGCGCACAATAGCTTGTCATTCAGTTCAAAGAAAACTGACTGTCAACATGCCTTCCCACATCCGTCATCCCCTCTGCTGTTGCCCAGCCTTGGGTAAACATGTTCTTGAACTGGGGCAGATGCGCCACTGGGACCCCATGCACCAGCTTGGCAGATGGGTGCCCATGACTGTTGTAGAAATAATTTAATCCCAGCCTGGGGTTTCTACTCCACCTTTGGTTATTGAATTCCCAGATTTAAAAACAACAACAACAACAACAACAAAACCAGTATATTTACCTGTATATTTACAATAAGCCCTAAACAGCCCAATAGCTGGGCAGCTGCCTACCTCCCCCGCCCTCAATGCTGTTCGAATCTACTTTTCTGTCCATAACCCCAAGTTATCACTTACTATTTACTGTGTTCCGTCTGGGCTGCTCTTAACACCAACTGAACAGCTCTCAGGACCACGCTCTCAGTTACCTTAGCCCATGGTGGCGGCTTCTTCTTCTCTCCTGAACATCTTTCTCCCTCGTGGTGGTCCTCTCCAAGACCACAAAACCTAAACCCCACCAATCTCTTCAGCCCTTGGCTGTCGGTGTTTTTATCAATTAGAAATATCTTGGGGGGACTCTTGTTTCTAGGGCAGCCAGTCTTGGGGGCCCCAAATCAGCATTAGAATATAAGCAGCATTAGACCAAGCGAGTATACATGATTGCCAGGATGCTGGTGAGCCAGCAGAACATGGCTAGCTGAGGCTCAGTGTAGGCACAATTACCAAGAGAGGTGATATCTATAGCAAGTTAGTCAAGCACGTTCTCCTGTCTCATGAAGAGGCAGAAACCGACTCAAGTCCAGCTTGGCATATTGAGTGAGTTTAACAGGGTGACGGATAGATACCAATTGCTGCAGTCTCCCCAAGGCACTGACCTCTCTCATGCATCAGGTTCTTGTTTTGTTCTATTTATTTTTACATTTTTAAATTACAAAGGTCCTAAGGCGACTCAAAACTGAGGCAGGCCTGGTTATAGAGCGCCACCTAGTGTTCATAAAGCAAAATGATTCAGTGTAAATAACAAAACTAGGAACCACTAAATAGCAGCTTGTTGTGAGGTAGTTTTTCTAGCTAGTACTGGGTGTGTGTCTATCCCGAGAGTCCCTCTCTCCTTCCACTCTGCTGGCTCAGGATCTGAGGGACATGTGCCAGTCACATTAGAGACATTTCAGGTCTTCGATGGAGCCCTTGAGAATAAGGCGGTCATGGTGGTGTTACCTGTGGAGTCTGGGCTTCTCTCAGTCTCCCGGCCACCATGAACGCATTGGAAAGTAAAGCTTTGGAATGTTCTTGCTTTAGGTGCGTTTGAAAAGTCCTCACACCTGTCTGGCCAGCTACAGAAGCCAATAAGGCATGACTGGACACAGACCACACCCCTTCAAATAGGTCTCAGAATAAGGATCGCTTTGAAAAACTTCAGACTCAAAAGACCCCACCTTTCTTAGCCACATGCCTCCTGCATACCAGGAAAGGTTGGCTTATCGCTGCATCCACCTGCAAAGCAGGCACAAAGGCTGCTCACACGGATACAGCCTACCTCACAACCTACCTCCCTTTCTCTCCCCTGCACCGCAAAGAGCATGGTACCCAGATCTGGATCCAACAGCTCTGAGTCTATTCTAGAGACCCAATAGTTTTTCATCCATCTAAAGAGGAGGCCTGTGTGTGACTAGACCTGTTTGGCTCGGGCTGTCTACGCTGAGCCAACTTAACGCTGGCTGGGAAAATGTTCCTTTTCCTCCCCAACAGGATATTGTGGCTTGTTCCAGTGTGTAGAACTGACACCGGTCTAGAGGTAGAATGGAGCAGGTAAGTGAAGCAGACTAGTGTCCCATGCAGTAGCCTACTTTATTCAGATCCTCAGATATTTATTTCCTGAGGGTTAAAAAAGGTCACAAGGAGCCTGTGGTAGCATGCCTTTAATCCCAGCCCTGGGGAGGTGGAGGCAGATCTCTCTCTCTCTCTCTCTCTCTCTCTCTCTCTCTCTCTCTCTCTCTCTCTCTCTCTCTCTCTTTTGAGACAGGGTTTCTCTCTGTGTAGCCCTTGGTGTCCTGGAGCTCACTCTGTAGACCAGGCTGGCCTTGAACTCAGAAATCTGCCTGCCTCTGCCTCCCAAGTGCTGGGATTAAAGGCATGCACCATCACCACCCGGCCTGAGGCAGATCTCTTAAATTCAAAGCCAGCCTGATCTACAGAGAATTCCAGGACAGCTTGGGCTACACAGAGAAACCCTGACTTGAAATCCCCTGTCCCCAAAGAAAGATCACATGAGTAAAGTCCTCAGGAGAGCAAACTGTATGCAATCGCATGGATAAGCCACATGTGGCAAAAAAATACATTTTCTTTTGTTTTGTTTTGTTTTTTTCAAGACAGGGTTTCTCTATGTAGCCCTAGCTGTCCTGGTACTCACTCTGTAGACCAGACTGGCCTCGAACTGAGAAATCCGCCTGCCTCTGCCTCCCAAGTGCTGGGATTAAAGGCGTGCACCACCACCGCCCAGCTAAAATGTTTTTTTTAATAGTGGCATATAGACATTTAATTGAATAACAACAGCAAGGAATAATGAGTAACCTTTCCTCATTCCTTTCCTCAACACCTGGGAGGAGCATAAGAACACATTCCAAGAACAATTCCATGTTGTGAAAAAACTGAGCTCATAGGGCCCTTGTCTTCTTGGAGTCTTGTCACAAGCAGTCCGAGTTCCCCTCACACGTCTTCATTCCTGGCCCGTGAAGACCTGTGCCAGCTCCTGTAGGCCATGGAGTGAGTGTGAGGATGAAGAATGGGCCTCCATCTGGTGGCTGCAGACACACACCTCTGTCACATCTTTAACATGCAATCGATGTCCAAGAATCTTGTTTCCAATAAACCAGAAAGGAGCCACCAAGCCTCCAGGAAACGAAATAAATGCTTGCACATAGATTCCAGATGAAATCAATAAAGCAGTGACAGACACTGGGAGACAGGCAGATGGCAGATGGGAGGAGAGTGGGCATCACAGAGGCCCTCCAAGGACTAAGGAACAGGAGCACAGGAGAGAGCTTCCACTTACTTTGTTTGACACAAGCCAAGGAGTCTTGAATTAAAAAGAGCCCTAGGTGTGAGCTGAATCCTACCTGCCTGGTGGTTCCAGTCACGTGGGAGAGATACTGCCCTTATACAAAGGATATTTTTATAAGAGCATGATCCAAGTCCCAATATAGATAAATGAACCCCCCAGGAAAGAGCCTTTTAAATCTGGGGGCTGATGAAGGAAACAGTTGTGTGGTGAAATACTTCAAAAGGGGATCTGGAAGCACACACTGCAAGCTCCTAGGAGCTACTGTGTCCATCTGAGTTGGTAGCTACAAGCTAACGCGCAGTTACCACGGCTCAGAAAGCAGTGGATGGTAAAGAGGTATGGAAACATAGGAACTTCAGGGAGACACTGACCCAAGAGAAATAAGAACAGGTAGCCAGTAGCCGTTCTCACCAGAGAGGGAATAGGCTCTGTCACTGGCTAAAGCCAAGCCTGTTCACTGCTTCCTAAGTGGGAATGGTGACCAATCAATCCCTTCGGATGGTTGCAAGGCCTGTTGATGGCTGTCACTCAGCTGCCCTAAGATCTCCTTATGGCTGGATGCCAGCCACAGCCTTCTAGGTCCGCGTAGTCAGCCAACAGCTGCTGCAGAGGTAGAAGCCCTCAGGGGAGCCCAGCCATGGCTCGGTCAGCTATATTGATAAGAGTCACCTGTCCCCACCAAGCCAGCCCAGCCGTAGAACAAATAATGTTGTAGTTTGTCCATTCAGTTCCAAAGTACTTTGCACTCTGGCCACTGCAATAGAATGGACAGGCATAGACTACAGAAGGTATTCCTGAGCTAGCAGCTTGGCTGTGGGATGGTAAGAGTGACCTAGAGGTGAGACCCTGAGTAGAGATGAAGTACCCCCAGAGGCGCATCCATGTACCCCAACCTCTAGTGGGGGAAGTCATTCTAAGCTGGGGATGTTTGCCAAACACAGCTGTTATTTGGGAAGTATGTCACTGACATCTTAGTCCCTATAGCAAATTTGCTAAGTGCCAATTAGATGCTCGAGTCCCCACCTCCCTCCAGGCATGCATGGGATCTGTTACTGGTGAGTATGACTCAATTGCCTGAAGCATTTGCATCTCTAGGTAGGAGACAGGAGGGACAAAGAAGAAAGGATGAGGAGGAAGAGGAGGAAGAAAAGATTCATAAGGTGAAGCCATTGTGCATCAAAGAGGGAGACTTGTTAATGCACAGTAGGTACTCAATAGATGGGGCTGAGTGAGCCTCTTATATAACTCTAAGAGTCAAGCAGAGGCTTCTCCTCTGCCTGTACAGTCATAACAGAATACCTGGGAAATGCTAACCAGGAAAAATAAATTAATGATCGGGTCAAGATGCTAGATACCTACCAACCCTCATGGTTACATGACAAGGCAGAACACACACACACACACACACACACACACACACACACACTCCCTTTAGTAAAGACCCTTTCCCTCAAGGCCAGGAGCCCTGTAGAGGGTTGGCCTGATGAGTGGGAGGTAGAGGAAGGAGAGTGGGAGGTAAAGGAAGGGGGGAGGAGGAAGGAAGAGGGGAGGAGGAAGGGAGGGAGGGAGGGAGGGAGAGAGAGAGAGAGAGAGAGAGAGAGAGAGAGAGAGAGAGAGAGAGAGACAGAGAGAGAGAGAGAACAAGAGAACGAGAGAATGAAAGAGAACAGAGGCAGAGGAGAAGGAAGCCACGGTGGGCCAGAACCGCATGGCCTGGAGAAACCGCTAGGGAATAAGTTAGTATTATGTTAGAATTTCCCAATCCACTTCCCCCTAGCTCCCCATATAAACAACTAGGGCTGAGCTCTAAAGCTGCACCAGGATGGAAATTAAACACCGAATGGGTCTAAGGGGTCTACAGAGAGCTAACAGGCCCCAAGCAACCTCAGCAACCGGAGCAGCATCCCTGCCCTGAGCTGAGAGTAGGTAGCGCCAGTGCCATAACACGGTTGGGATTCCCTGAGCCTAAAGAGGGACCAAGGACCCTGGGGCACGACTGCTTAAGACGCTTCCTTCACAGCTGAGGATCAACGCTGGAAAAAAAAAAAAAAAGGCAGCTAACTTTCCAAAGCTTTCTCACAGGCACAGCTGGCTGATCTGGGTATCTCTGCCCCGAGCCAGCCTTCCCGTGCTCGCTTGTCTGAACAGGACACGGAACAGCCAGACCTGCTCTCCGGACTGCTTGCACTGCAACCTGCCTGAGATTAGTGCACACACTGGGAGCTGCAACCCAAACAAAAGCCTGAGAGAGTCTCAGAAGCACTGAAGCACCCCCTACTTTCTACAGTTAGCCCCTCCCTTCCTGCGAATAAAAGAATCCGAGAGGACTGCAGTATCCTGAATCTAACACCAGGGAGAGTCAAAGGTACAAGAAACTCCAGATCAGGTACTAAGAATTATAAATTGACAATCACAAAAATTAGATACCTAAAGATGAGAAACACAATAAATAACTTTTGGGTTTTATGTGATGCTATTTTGAATGGTTCTAAAGGAATGGATTTAAAGGAAATGGACACTGCCAATTATTGTTAATTCAAGTTAATTCAATGTTAAGTTTCAATTATATCCTAATAAGTATGTTGGTTTACTATATCTTCTCAAAAAACAGGGCCCTAAGATAAACATGTAGGGACCTTAGAAAATGGATTAAGAAATTTTATAAGCCGGGCAGTGGTGGTGCATAACTTTAATCCCAGGACAGCCAGGGCTATACAGAGAAACCCTGTCTTGAAAAACCAAAACCAAACAAAAAAACAAAAAAAAATCATCTATATCTTAGGATCTCCAAGAACACCTGCAACCACCTTACATTTGCTAGCACAAGCTGTTGCAAGACACCATCCATACATAATAGTTTTTTGTTTTGTTTTGTTTTTTGTCTTTGTTTTTGGTATTTTCGAGACAGAGTTTCTCTGTATAGCTCTGGCTTTCCTGAAACTCACTCTGTAGACCAGGCTGGCCTCGAACTCAGAAATCCACCTGCCTCTGCCTCCCAAGTGCTGGGATTAAAGGCATGCCCCACCACTGCCTGGCATAATAAATGTTTTTAAACTTAAAAAAAATCTGTTAATAACAAAGGCATTTTTTTTAAAAGATTCATTTTTATTTTATGTGTGTCCTGGAGATCAGCTGAGGCTTGGCACTGTGTGGCAGAGCTGGAGTCCCAGAAGAGAGCCCAGGGGAGACTGTTGGTGAAGGTGCAGCCCAGCTGGAGCAGGTGACTCAGCATTTTGGGATGACTTACTAAGAGCAGCAGTAATGGAGAGGAGCTAGCCAGAGCTTAGAAGACAAGCTGTGTGTGCTGCAGAGGTTAGAGCCAGAGAAGTGACCCAAGGCCTTTGGAGAAGTCTGAAAGATGGTAAGTGAATCCTAAATGTTGGATATTCAGTTATTTACACTTTTGGAGTTTGGTTTTTGCTTTATTCAAAGTGTAACTGTGCCATGGTTCTTTCCTCTTGACTTAAGTTCGTAATTTTGGTTTTGAGGAGCCCACAGTTGAGAAGACACTGGATTTTTCCCCCTCTCATATACTAATTACACCCTGACTACAGTTTCCCCTCTCCTCTCCTCCTGGTACCCACTTCTCCCTCACCCACTCTTCCTCCATTCCATTTAGAAAAGGGCAGGCCTCCCTGGGATATCAACCAAACATAGCATGTCAAGTTGCAATAAGACTAGGCACCTCCCCTTATATTAAGGCTGGACCAGGTGACCCACTAGGAGGAAAAGGGTCCCCAAAGCAGGCAAAAGAATCAGAGACAGCCCCCTTTTCCACTGTTAGGATTTCTACAAGAAGACCAAGCTACACAACTGCAATATATATGCAGAGAGCCTAGGTCAGCCCTATGTAGTCTGTGAGCCCAAGTTACTTAATTGTGTGAGTTTTCTTATGGTGTCCATGTCCCCTTTGGCTCCTACAATCCTTCCTGCATCCCATTTCCTGCAGTTTACCAAGCTCCGCTGGATGTTTGGCTGTGGGTCTCTGCACCTGCTTCCATCGGTCTCCTTGAAGTCTCCTTGAAGATGATTTTGCTAGACTCCTGTCTATAAATATAGCAGAATATCAAAAGGAATTCGAAATCATTTTATTGACTTTTTTTCTTTTAATGGCAGTCCTGTTTGGTTCTCTCCAGAGGACTATCCAGCCTCTGATTCCTGGTCCTCCAGGCCATGTCAGGGATGAGGTTCCTTTCCTGGCATGGGTCTCAAGCTGGACGAGTCATTGGTTGGCTACTCCCCTAACTTCTGCACCACATTCACCATAGCACATCTTGTAGGCAGGTCAAAGGTTTTAAAGCTGAATTGGTGTCCCAAGCCTACTTGAGGTCTTCCCTGGTTACAGGAGATAATTGCTTCAGGCTGCTTGTCACCCCTTACTAGGACTCTTAGCTAGGTTCATCCTTGTAGATTCCCGGGAGTTTCCATTGCATTAAATTTCTACCTTGCCTCCAAAATGCACCCCCATTCTAGGTGTCTCTCCCAGAGCTCTCTCTCCCCCTAAACCCGCACACCTGATTCCCAACCCCAACTGTCCCCAGTCTACCTATAATTCTATTCCCTTCCCTAGGGAAAGTCATTGCCACTCCCACCCCCTTGCGCCCTCCTTTTTTCTTAGCCTTTCTGGGTCTGTGAATTGTAGCATGATTATTCTTTACAGCTAATATGTACTTACAAGTGAATACATACATGTTGGCCTTTCTGGGTCTGGGTTACCTCACTCAGATGATTTTTTTTTCTAATTCCATCCATTTGCCCTGCAAATTTCATGATGCTATTTTTTTAGGATTTTTTTTATATGAGTACAGTACACTGTTGCTGTCTTCAGACACACCTGAAGAGGGCATCAGATCCCATTACAGATGGTTGTGAGCCACCATGTGGTTGCTGGGATTTGAACTCAGGACCTCTGGAAGACCAATCAGTGCTCTTAACTGCTGAGCCATCTCTCTAGTCCAATTTTTTTTTTAACAGCTGAATAATACTGCATTATGTAGATGTACTGCATTTTCTTTATCTGTCCTTCAGTTGCGGGACATCTAGGTTGTTTCCAACTTCTGGCTACTATGAATAAAGCTAAGCATAGCTGAGCAAGTGTTTTTAGAAACAGGGTTTGTTTCTCTGCATACCCCTTAAAACTCACTGTGGAGACCAGGCTGGTCTCAGACTCACAAAGATCAGCCTGCCTCTGCCTTCCAAGTACTGGGATAAAATATCCTGTCAAGATTGGTTATTTTAAAAAAGACAACTCTTTTTTTTTTTTTTTTTTTTTTTTTTTTTTTTTTTTTTTGGCTTTTTCGAGACAGGGTTTCTCTGTGTAGCTCTGGCTGTCCTGGAACTCACTCTGTAGACCAAGCTGTCCTCGAACTGAGAAATCCGCCTGCCTCTGCCTACCAAGTACTGGGATTAAAGGCGTGGGCCACCACTGCCCGGCAAAGAGACAACTTTTAAAAAAAAATATTAATTAATTAATTAATTATATGTAAGTATACTGTAGCTGTCTTCAGATGCACCAAAAGAAGAAGTTAGATCAGATCTCATTACGGGTGGTTGTGAGCCACCATGTGATTGCTGGGATTTGAACTCAGGACCTTCAGAAGAGCAGTCAGTGCTCTTAACCACTGAGCCATCTCTCCAGCCCAAGAGACAACTTTTAACAGTTTGAATTTGTAAGGCTGTGGGACTTTTTACGTTGGTAATGTGTCTTATGATAATTTTATTAGTGTAATCTTGGGGATTAAACAAGAAAGGGAAGGTTGTGGCTGAACCTTTTGTGCATTTGTGTGTCAAGTTGACAAGTCAGTTGTTCTGGCTAGTTTTATGTCAACTTGACACAAGCTTAAGTCATCAAAGAGGAGGGTGCCTCAACTGGGAAAATGCACTCATAAGATTAGGCTGTAGGAAAGCCTGTAGGGCATTTTCTTGATTGATCTGTGGGAGAGCTTGTGGGTGGGGGTCACCTCTGGGCTGGTGTTCTGAGTAATGGAAGGTAGCAGGTTCAGCCAGGAGCGGTGCTCTCGCATACCTTTAATCTCAGCACTTAGTGCTGGGTGGGGTCAGAACCTTTCCTCTTGCCTCCTGCGGTTGACTGTCCAGCCAAATCTGACCGAATACTAAAAGGAAGTCCCCGATTCGTGCTGATGCCTGCTGTACTGGTGGCATTTGTATAGGCACCAAATTGGAATGGGTAGCAGTAGCAATAATACAAATGAACACAGACGTCATGTGACTGGAAAGAGCAGACATAGCCACTGGGCTCTAAGAGCCATATGGATGGCAACACGGGAACCTTGGTCAGCAACAAGCTATGCTAACAGTTGGGCAGTGTTCAGAGGTATGACTTTATGATGGCCCAGCAGCAAAATGAAAAGCTGTCCGGTGATTGGGCAGATGTTGAAGGAAATATAGAAAAACTGGAGCTCCTGGTGGCTTATGTGCAGTCTCCCACCTTCTGAGACCCCCAGGGAATTGGGAAGCTGATACTTTTACAAAGGCAGGGACCACATTCACCCCCAGATACACCAAGAAGCAGCTTGCTGGATTCATATAGTTGGCCACAGGAGCCAGCATGGGATGGGATGGAAAATACCAAGTGCTGGCATTCCAGCAAAATTCTCCAACATTCAGCATGCCATCCAGTCCTGTGAAGCTGTGTATGGGGGCTATGATAGAATGCACATTTAAGCTAACCTGCCTGTTAAGGGACTGCCAAATATATATATGTTCCCTGCTGGTCAATGAGCAGTTTATGTCCTCGCTTGTGTAGACACCACAGGCCGAACACAAGCCTTTCCCTGCAGACAAGCAACGAGTGAGCTTGAATAACAGTGCAACTTAGGGAAATGATGTGGCACAAGATGTAGCCAGCAGAAATGCCAGCCTGGCCAGAGGAGAGCAGTTCGGCTAGGGGAATGTGACATATGGAAGCCAGATCTGTGTCCCCACATCATGTAGGTGGCAGGCATACCCACTTACTACTTTCTTGCAAGCCATGCACCCCAGGGCCTGTTGGCTAACCACTTGCAATGGACTCGCTCAGAATCCAAAGAGCAAAGCTGGGAGGGAAACTGGGCAGTATGCCTGTCTGTCCGCCTGCATTCCCACAGCTCTGAGACATCTCTTTTTGAACAAGCCCCAGGTGAAACTGAGGACTCTTGACCTCAATGGAAACCAGGCTGTCTGTGGTAAAGAGTGGTAGACAAGCTACAAACTCCCAGCAGCCCTCAGGATGAGGTAAATGTGTCCTCAGGACTCTACTTGGCTACCTTGCCAAGTACTCATTTGAATCTAAACTAAGCATAGCTGGATATAGCAAGGTGCCCCACTGACAAGAGTGAGCCCAATGCTCCTGTGTCACCTCTGTCTGCCCCACAGGCTACAGGAAAGACAGAGGACTCTCGCAGTCCCTCCCTGCTTAGCAGATCTCAGCCCTGCTCAAGACCCAACTGGTCAGATATGCTCCCCTAAAAAAAAAACATTGGGCTGGTGAGATGGCTCTATGGGTAAGAGCACCGACTGCTCTTCCAAAGGTCCTGAGTTCAAATCCCAGCAACCACATGGTGGCTCACAACCATCTGTAAAGAGATCTGACACCCTCCTTTGGTGTGTCTGAAGACAGCTACAGTGTACTTATAATAATGAATAAAACTTTAAAAACAAAAAACAAAAATCATTTCTTTAAAGCAGACAGTGGTGGTGCATACCTTTACTCCCAGCACTCAGGAGGCAGTGGCAGGCAGGCATCTGATTGGGTTCAAGGCTCGCATGGTCTACAGAGTTTTAGGATAGCCAGGGTTACATAAATATTGAAAAAAAAAACCCAAAAAACCCAAAAAAACCAAAAAACCCAAACCAAACCACACTAAAAAACTAAAACCAAAATAAAACATTTATTTAAACCTAGGTGTTGTGGTATACCCTTGTAACCTCAGTACTGGGGAGCCTTAGGCAGGAGTACCACAAGATACAGGCCAGTCTCACATAGTGAGATCCTGTCTCTCTCACACACAAAAACAATTCTTAGGAGAAGTGGCAGCCAGGTCAGCTGAGACAGAAGAACTGGGTACAGAGGTCGTCCTGTCGACCCAACAGGCCTTTAGCAGGGATGAACTCCAGAGGTACGGACTCAGGCATCTTCTTCTTCAGGTCCTGCTCAAAGATCTGCAAAGGACAGATGGAAGTCCTGGACTGAATATAGTAGTCCCCGAGACATGTACCCAACAGCCCTGTGCAGGACACTCACCTCATATGCAGTAAGTTCCAGCAGTGGTGCAATGCTGACCTCAGGGACAGATAGCACCTGGTTGATGACACTGGCAGCTCTGGACACCTCAGGGTGGTAGTGCTGCTGGAGGGTCTAAGGGGAGCACACAGTGATGTTAACAGGGACTTCATGGGACACACTGGCAGGGCCTTGGGATGGAGCTTGAAGCCCTGAGCCAGTGTGGGGTGACTGAGTTCCCTGTGTGACCAAGATCCCTGGGGGCTGCTGTAGATATGTCAGTGGAGGTTCAAGTGACTTCCCAAATCTCAACAGGCAGGTGACTCACCTGCAGTTCCCACAAGCAGCTCTCCAAGGCACGGCTCCTGGCTGGGTCCTTCTCCATTGGGTCATATGGATCAGCATCTAGCTCTAGAAACAGATCAGGGTTCTGTCATTTCCATTTGTCACCAAGCCTTTTGGGCCATAGGAGGCAGGAAGGATTCTTGCCAGGGTGTGCCATCATGCCCTCATGTGCTCACCAGGGCCCTGTGGGCGGTGCACCATAACTCGGCAGGCAGGGTGTCTACGCAGCAGGTTGCAAATTAAGGGCAGGACCATAAGCAGGGCCTCAGGAGGTGCTGTTAGCGCCAGCCGGGCCAGGCGTTTGGCAAAGGCAGCTACCAGGTAGGCAGGGAGGTGGCTGGGAGGGCAACAGGTATAAGAAGATAGGTCTCCAACATCGTTCCTCCTCCTCCCCAAACAGGACTATAACCCCCACACTCACGAGGATGAAAGGAAAAGGTCAGCCAAGTGAAAGAAACGGGCTCGGTACTTGACATGAAAGATGGATGGATCCAGGAGACCATAGAGCTTTTGGTAGAAGTCAGGGTACTCCCTGAGGGAGAGACCAGAGAGGATCGTGAGGTGAGCTGGTTAAAGGGACAGGACCCCAGGCAACTAAGACTTCATCCTCCCTCCTCTCCTTGCACCTCATCTGCTCCAACCTCCCCGAGGTGAGCAACACAGGCACATAGAGAGAAGATAGAGAGCAGACCAATGTAATCCTGTCTGACACTCACAGGTTATGCTTATGGATTAGGATGAAAAGTCCGTTCAAGGCCAGGAGGCTGATGGCACCACCTGAGAAACACAGGAAGACATGAGGCCACAGCTTGCTCACCCTGAGCCTAAGCAAGGGAGGGATGACTATAGTTGCACATGGCCGGCCTATAGTGTCACTACCTAAGGCCACATGCAAGAAGGGCATGGAGCTTAGCTGCAGTCTGTCACAGTCTGGAGCTGTAGCTTGGCCCACACACACAATGAGTGGCCCTTCCCACATAGCCTAGGTGGAAGTCCCACTTACCCACATCACAAGCACTTGTGAGGAAGTCAATCATGAGTGTAGGCTGAGCCAGGTGGGGCAGGATGGAGTCATGCATGGCCACTAGCACCTTCTTGTACAGGCTGAGGGGCAGCTGCGGAGATTGTGTTAGTCAGGGAAGACATTTCCCTTGTCCCCAATCCTCACACCAAAACTGGGCATATCCACCCACCAGATTCTACCTTGTGCTTGAGGAAGCCAAGCCACATCTCCTGGAAAGCTTTCTTGTGCTCCTGTAATGGGACCAGGCAGTACATGTATCCTGACACACCCAGCCCCTCCTTGCCAACACTGGCCCACCCTGCCCTTCTGGACCTTTCATCCTGACAGCCCTATGGCAGTCTGCAATGCCATGTCTCAGCCAGCACAAGGAGAGACAAGGTACACAGATGTTGGGGACTAGCTCTGAAGCTGGTCACAGTAACACATAAAAGGGGCATTGCTTGAGAGAGTGGAGTCCATGCACTGCCTGTAATCTACCCAGAGAAGAGAAGACTGTGCCAAGGAAGGTCCTCGAGTCTGAAAGCATCTCACCTTCAAGTGCACGACCTTCCACTTGCTTGATGTCTCTGTAATTACAGCAGAGAGAGGTCACCAACTTATAAGACAGTGGCTAGCCAAGCTGATAGACTGGAACTCTGTCCAGCAGCCCACCTACAAAGGGGCAGGCTCCCGTGGGACTTCAAGTGCCCGGAACTCACGTGCATGCTTCACATAGAAGTTGGTGAGTTCACTCTCTTGGAGGGGTAGGTTCACAGCAGACAGCAGTGTGAAGGCATTGTTCCAGAAGGTGAGTGACACCTGCAGGAAGCCTAGCCTAAGCAGCTGGTCAGACTGCTACCACCTACCTGCCTCCCTGAGGTGCCAGGACACAGGGTGGTGATGAGACCCAGCTATTTACCTCAGGTTGCTGGCTGGTGGCCTGGGCCATGATGCTAGTGGCCATCTGCATTGTGTGGTACTTGACGTCATCATATTCCAAGTACTCACAGAACTGGGAGATAAGCAGGCTGTGGTCTTCCTCTGGGGTGAGCAGGCCTCCTACCACTGCCTGGGGACAGAAACAGGGTGAGTGGGAAGTGGTCCTAGCTCGACCAAGAAGAATGCTGCAAGACTCAAACCACCAACTTTGTCTGTCATTTCCTCTCCAACTGATAAGACACTCAAAGACCAGTGAGCAGGAAGCCTTGCTCAGCTCCCAGATCAAGACAAGACAGGAATGATCCCCCCAGCTATCTGGTCAGCCTGCTGGCTCATGGGATGGACGGCCTTAGGCGGTGGCCACCACAGTCCTCCAGGTCCCACCAAGGCCTCACCCTGAAAAGTGTTCGGGGGAAGAGGTAGTGGCTTTCCCACTGGGGCTTCTCCAGGGGCTTTGCTCCTTCCAGCTGCACAAACTTCATGAGCGTCTTGAGGGCCAGTTCCTGGGATGCAGAGAAGAGTGACCATGAGGCCTCCACTCTCCAGGAGGGAGGATCTCTCAGAACCAAGCTTAGGCCTGGGCCAAGAACTAGGAGAGAAAGGAAGCCAGACCCCAGCTTATCTCGCTCCATGTCATATATGTGTGACGATGGTGACATGTTCTTGCTAACCTGGGTCAGAACTTATAACAGAACTTGGCCTGAGGCATGTATACAAGCTGGATCTGCAGGAGAGGCCACCTTACTATTAGTCCCCCAGTTTTGGAGGTGCCTCGGTAAACGTGACAATGTACAGAGCAGATGTCCTGCCCAGGACTAGGGTTACAGACTCCATGTCAGGGCCAGAAGAGTCACAGCACACAGTGAAAAAGCACATGGGAGATAAAGATGTCTAGGTAGAAGTCTCTCAGACAAGTGAGGGAAGAGAAGGCCCCTACCCCTGCTTTAGAGATGAGGGGAGAAGCTAGGCCAAAGACTCACCTTGACCTGGAAGGAGGGATGGGTCAGGAGTTCCTCCAGGCGGTTACAGCAGCTGCGGTAGCGGTGTCTCATCCACACCTTGTATTTGTATGTGGCTCCCTGGGATCCTGGGGACGGAGTTAGGAGAGCTAACTCGCACTGATATTTATGTGTCCCAAGCCAGACCAAGGTCCCAAACCCAGCCTCATCTTCCCTATGTCTTTCATCTTCACAGTTGTAAACCTGCACTACAGGGATCCCAGACCAGGGCTTGGAAAGGACAGTTTCTGAGCCCTGTAAACTGGGAGTGGGTATTGAAATGCAGTTCTCTCTCAGGATCTAGATCTCCCAAACACTAGGGCAGTGTGACAGTACCAAACTTTGGAAATGGCGCAAATAAAACACAAGAAAAAAAAAAAAAAAACGGCTATGTATATGAATTCATTCAGTCCTGGCAAATACACGGATCTCACTTCCTGAGCCACAATGACTCGACTGCATCCTCCCACCAGACCGCATGGTCTATGACAGGGCCCTGGCTCAGGGGTGTTCCTATGTTGACAAGGCGTCCCACTGGAACTACCTGGCGGAGAGTACCCCTCGGCCTCCAGGTCACTCACCTGCCAGGACCGTGTCTTCGCTAGGCAGCGAGCCCACGAACAGCTCTTCCCGCTCCAGCAAGGTACCGAAGAGTCGGCTGCACGTGCGCACTCCTTCCTTGATCTCCTCGGGGTCCTCGGACTGAGACGGGAGGCCCGACAAGGTGACGCTCGGCCCCGTCCTGACTCCCACTTGCCTCCCCAGGTCCGCCCCTGCCACCCGCGCGGCTCACCTGAAGCACAGCCAAGATGTCGAACACCGCGTTCGCCTGGCCACGACTCGTCAGCACCGCCTCCAGTAGGCGGCCGAGCTCTTGCCTGGAGCCCGCGGAAGCCTGGTGCCGCTCCATGCCGCCGCGCCGCCGCTAACTGCTGCTCTCGGAAACCTATGAGTCTGTGTGTGCGCCGAGTGTAGGCGCTCCCGTGACGTCACCAGCACCGTAGGTCGCGGAGCTGGTGTACGTCATCAAAGAGCGCCGAGCGCACGCGGCAGCTATGGCCCTGTTCCACGTAGCGCGGTATGCGGGCCCGGAGGCTGCGGGGCTGGGGGATACGGAGGCAGAGGCGGGCAGCCGGGCCCGAGTGCTGCTCGAGCGGCTGCAGAACAGAGCCCGTGAGCGACAGCAGCGGGAGCCGGAGCTCGAGTCCACCGGAACGGCCGCGGAAGCGGCAGGCAGGCGCCGACGGCGGCCCCGACGGCGGCGCAGGGTGAGCGGCTCGGCGACTCAGAATTCGGAGGCTCCTAGGGCGAAACGGCAGAAAGCTGACAAGGACGTGGGCGCAGGTGGGCCGAGAGTGCGCAGTGTGGACGGGGCATGGAGGCTCCCTGCTTGCGCTGCGGGGTTGACGTCCCCTAAGCTGTACTGTGTTGCTCAGGGAGAGATGAGGAGACTCGGGAGGAGCTCAGTGCCCACGCAGAGGAGCCAGGTGCGAGCCCTCAGGAGGATGTCCAGAGACCCCCGGCTCCAGGCCGGGTGCTGGGGGGCTTTGCAAAAAGGAAGACACCAAAGGTGAGTGAGCCTGTCGGCGGTTCTTTTCGTCCTCCCGGGACTCTTCAGTTCTTAGCGGGAAGGATTTTGTTTTGTTACGTAGCCTTAACCTTAGAAAGCGCGAGGCTTATAGAGTTCTTTGGGATATGCATGGGCGCTCTTGAAACTGAAATCCAGAGACGGACGGGTAAGAACTTTTGGGATAAGCCCTGTGGTGTGCCTGGCTGCCCCTGTTAAAAGCAAAATTTCTTGCCGGGCTATGGTAGCGCACGCCTTTAATCCCAGCACTTGGGAGGCAGAGGCAGGCGGATTTCTGAGTTGGAGGCCAGCCTGGTCTACAGAATGAGTTCCAGGACAGCCAGGGCTATACAGAGAAACCCTGTCTCGGAAACAAACAAACAAAAAAAGTAGAAAGCAACATTTCTTGGTGCATGGAGACAGTTGCTGGGCTGGTAGGCTTATGGGCAAAGTATCCAGATTGTGGACTTCATGCAGGGTGTTTAGTGTGCTAGGGTACGGTGTCTGCTGGTCCGGGTGTCCTGTCCAAAGGTTGCAAGAGTGGGTGGTGGTGAAGGGTTGAAGAAAGACTGGTTAGGGTCTCTTCTATTGTAGTTCCTGGTCCCTAATGACCCTACAAGCCTGGAGCTTTCTGGAGAAGGTTTGCACTTTTTCTTGCATTCAGGTCCAGCCTTTCTTGCCAGCGTGGTTGGCTAAGCCAAGCTGTGTCAGGAAGAGTGTTACTGAGGATCTTACTCCTATTGAGGACATCCCTGAGGTTCACCCTGACTTGCAGAAGCAGTTGAGAGCTAATGGCATCTCTTCCTACTTTCCAGGTGCTTCAGCCTTGGGCAAATGAGGTGAACCCCCAAGGCAGCTTTCCCTGGGCTGTTAGCGCTGAAGTGTCAGGATGGTGGTTTAGGGGCCCCTACTGCGTCAGTGAGCGTCTGTAGTCTTGGGTCCAGGTCCTTGACGATTACCTGAGAGGCCTTATGCAGTCCAGGTGGCATCTTTGTCTGGGAGGGTTCCTGTGTGAGGCGGTGTATCACGGCATTTGCTTGACGCTCCTTCCCGGTCTTCCTTCCAGTCCAGGCAGCTGTGATTCCCGCCCTCCTCGAGAGTGCTGATAGTGGGTTTCTTATAGGCAGAGGGGGCTACCAGCCTAGCGACCTCTGCGTCTCTGCTCCAACGGGCAGTGGGAAAACCCTGGCCTTTGTCATCCCCGTGGTACAAGTGAGTATGAGGGCACAGATTTCCAGCTGGAGCAGAGCAGGGAGGGGGCAGTGGCACAGATCGTCTCCATCTCTGCAGGCCCTGTTGCATCGAGTGGTCTGTCACATCCGTGCACTGGTTGTGCTTCCCACCAAGGAGCTGGCCCAGCAGGTATTTTTCAGCTCTGCATCCAGAAGTCTGTATCCCCAGCTGTAGTTGCCCTGCATGTGCATGCTACTAATCTCTTGATAAGAGTCTTTGCTGTGGCAGAGGCCACCATCTACCTTTGGCCAGTGATGGACTCCTTTTGCAGGTGAGCAAAGTATTCAACATCTACACGGACACCACACCCCTGCGGGTTGCCTTGGTGACCGGACAGAAGTCGCTGGCCAAAGAGCAGGAGACCCTTGTCCAGAAGACGTAGGTGTGCCAGGTGGTGGGTTCTTCAAGAGGGCCTTCCTCAGCCCAGCTGGTGTCCTCTGGTTGGGGCGGGGGATCCGTGCTGTACTCATGAGCTTTGAGTTAGATGGCCCTGGGAGGGGCTTCCTTTCTCTGAGTCTCTGTGGTTTGTAGAGCAGATGGTTTCCGTTGCCTAGCTGACATTGTGGTGGCCACACCTGGCCGCTTGGTGGACCACATTGACCAGACTCCAGGATTCAGCCTCCAGCAGCTCCGCTTCCTGGTAGGCCACCTTCTGGACATCTGGGCTTCTAGCTGGGGTGATCTCCGCAGGGAGTCTTCTTCATTTGGCCCTTGCTTCTGTCTGTCATAGATCATTGATGAGGCTGACCGGATGATAGACAGTATGCACCAGTCCTGGCTGCCAAGAGTGGTGGCAGCAGCCTTCTACAGTGAGGGCCCCACAGGCTCCTGTGCCCTGCTCCAGAGGACACAGCCCCAGGCTGTGACTGCTGCCAGGTACCCTGCCTTGCATGAGGGCTGGCTCGTCCATGTACTGCTCCCTATAATAGAGATCAGGGTGGCACAAGGAAACCTATTCTGCTTACATGCCTCTCTTTTTCCAGCACCAGCATTCCCCAGATGCCTCTACAGAAGCTGCTGTTCTCAGCCACACTGACCCAGAACCCCGAGAAGCTGCAGCGCCTTGGCCTCTACCAGCCAAGGCTTTTCTCCACAAGACTGGGACACCAAAGCCCTAAAGACATGGTTGAGGTGGATGAAAACTCGGGGAAGTACACCTTCCCAGTGGGGCTCACGGTGAGCAAGTAGGACATGTGGAGCGGGTTAGGGTATGTGGGGCAGGGTTGGTGGTACCAGGGCTTCTGGCTAGCTCCTGCTGTCCATCTCCCACAGCATCACTATGTGCCATGTAGACTCAGCTCAAAGCCACTCATTGTCTTACACCTGGTCCTCGGGATGAGCTTCTCAAGGGCTCTTTGCTTCACCAACTCCAGAGAAAATTCCCATAGGTAAGGTGAACTAAGGTTAGGGTAGCCAATATACACTAGACTCTAGTACCACCTGGCTTCTATTTCTTTTCTACCCAGGCTTTTCCTATTAGCACAAGCTTTTGGGGGTATAAGTGTGGCTGAATTCTCCTCCCGCTATGGGCCTGGCCAAAGGAAGAAAATCTTGAAGCAGTTTGAACAGGGAAAGATCCAGCTGTGAGTACCTGGAAAGCAGACAGGACCTGCTGTATAGAGTTGGGGTGTAATTGGGACCCTCTAGTTCCTGGGCAGCTGATTTCCAAAAAAGACTTTGAACTAACCCTGGCAGAGTAGGCACAGGGCTGGATGTTTGTTTCTGGCCCTCAGCCCTACTGCCTGTGTCTCATCAGCCTCATCAGCACAGATGCTACTGCTCGGGGCATTGATGTGCAGGGTGTGGAGCTGGTGATCAACTATGATGCCCCACAGTACCTGAGGACCTATGTGCACAGGTAAGGGGTAGTTGGCAATGGCCATTGATAGGCCACATTATGAATTCTTGACCATCCTGTGTATGATCACCTTGCATGATGGTTATGTACAGTGTGGCCAAGAGAGGCACTGTCCTGTCAGGTCTCTGGACCAGGAGCCACTCTCCAAAACTACTCATGCTTGGTTTCAGGGTCGGGAGAACGGCCCGAGCAGGGAAAACTGGACAGGCCTTCACACTTCTCTTGAAAGTGCAGGTAAGATCGGTTAGTTCTTAGTAGATGTCGTGGGCAGATCCAGGCTGCTATGGATGCGGCCTGATCCAGACTCCTTCCCATGAAACCCCTTTCTTCCAGGAAAGGAAGTTCCTTCAGATGGTGTCAGAAGCTGGAGTGCCTGAGCTGACACTTCATGAGATCCCCAGGAAGCTTCTGCAGCCATTGGTTTCTCGTTATGAGACAGCCTTGTCTCAGCTGGAGAAAACTGTCAAGGTGAGGGCTTCTGCAAGTTCAGCCTAGTAATGCCATCACACAGGAAAGGGAGGCAGGCAGGAAGCAGCCTCCTGCCATGGGACGTGCCTGCTTTAGCATGGCGTCTATTGTCTCGCAGTTGTACGTCAAGGGGCTGCAGCTAGCAGTAAGTGTGAAATGGTACAAAGCTCCTTTTCCTCCACAGGAGGAACAAAAGCTGAAGGCAGCCTAGATGGGACCAGGACCCTCGAGGGAACATCCTGCTGAAATGAATGGAAACAACCCTTCTCTCCAGCATCCTGGGCATCTGCTCGTCTTGGGGCAGGCAGCCTAAATGGTGGCCTAGTCCTGAAAAGTAATGGCTCTTGGGTTGGACTGCTGGTCTCCAGTTGGTCTTTGGAAATAAGCTCAGGCGAAGCTGAAGGATGCCTTCAGGAGTGTGACCAAGAACTATGGTGACTGCAGATTAAAGTGCTAATGCATTAGCATCTCGTGTCTACAGAGATGCTATAGGGAGCCTGGCCCAGCAAAGTCATTAGAGCCCAAAAATAGGTTGGCAGCAGCCTTGAAGATATTTCCTTGGCTACTAGTCTTCAAGATCATACTTTATAATAAGCCACCATCCGTTTAAGTTCTTAAATGATGGGAGAGTCCTTCCCTGAATATAGTCAAGGAGACTTAGCACTTACCTGTGCTTTTAAGAAGGCCTGTTTTTGAAAAGTCTGTGTATTAATAGAGATAAACATTTTCATTTGTATTCAGAAAAAAATAAATTGACCACTTGAACCCATACAAATTCCTGATAGCTCCAACACAGCCACTTTACTACTCTAACCCAGGCTTAACTACTACTATACCTAGGCTATCCCAAAAGTGCACCACAGGCTACAGGTGCTATCTTCAGGCCTTTGGTAGCTCTAGGAACTTGGATAAGGGGAAGCTTTCCACAGCTTTGCCCCAACCCTCCCCCACCTTTTAAATTTCACATATATGAGTGTTTACATGCATGTATGTCTGTACAACATATGTGCCTAGTGCCCAAGGAGGCCAGAAGTGTTTGTTGGATCCCCTAGAACTGGAACTACAGGCAGTTGTAATCTGGATCCTCTACAAAAGCTGTAACTACTGCACCATCTCTGTGTTCCTGTCCAAGTCCTTTCTAAATCGAGCTACCACAGCCCTGGCTTCCCTAACTGATGCCTTGTTGCAGTTGTGTTGGTTTTGCCTTCTCCCTGTGGCCATTCAGAACATACATTGCCCTAGACTCAAGCTAACATCACTTTTCTTTCTCATACGATCAGACCCTTTCCCTACCTACACCCAGAGATCTCCCGAACACTGTCTGCCAGGATTGAGTTAGTAAGGTCATGTGCTGGCTTTCTGTCTGAATTGGTGATACTAAAAGGGATAGGTGCTAAGATAAGGTGGGTGTTCACGGTGTTAGAACAAGCTTAATAACTTGTAATAAGACCAAACTGACATTTAAAGTGCTTGAAGATTACAGTTGTAATGTTTGGTTCATGTGTATTGAGCCCAGGAAATGTTTTTTCCAAAGCATATTTTAACTGGAAATGCCTGTTTTCTAACAAAATCTTAGGTAGAGCCTAGTAGTAGGAATAAAGTAGGCAAAGCCACTGTGGGAGGTACAAGACCCATAGCAGCATCAGACATTTTGCAGAAGAGTTTAAAACTGGGGGAATAATTTCTGCAGAAGCACCAAAAACAAACATGGGCTCATGTCTGCATCAATCCTGCCAGGCAGATGCTACTGAAGCCACCTTATCACCTTGGTCCCTGAACACAGTGGCTCAACAGTGCCCTGCCCCTCAGTAGAACACAAGACAGTGAAACAATTGGAGTAACACTCATCACACTATAGGGCCTGTTTATGTTCCTGACCTGTAGTGGTTACCTTACAGCTTTTTCTGGCCTAGAAACTGGCTGGTGTCTGATCCTAGCTCTGTGGAATCTACATCTGATCCTCGCCTCCTGCTGTGTGGGAAGTTGCTCACTGGGGAGTAGTGTGGAAAACCGCTTGAGCCACACCCCGAGACAGGCGCTGGCTTTCCCTATCCCGAGAGTGCGCGATCTCATAAACAAAGCCCTTATTTGGCTAAGCTTGTTGCCCTTGGTTGCTTCTGCATTTGGTGACCTATCCGCTTTTGCCACGTGGCCCATTGGGATTGGCTAAGCTTGGGAGTGCTTAATGGCCGAGGGCGTTGCCCTTGGTGCTGAAGACTGTTGAAGGTTCCTGAATAAACTGCTAAAAGAAGAGCTCATGGGTTGTGTCTTTCTTGCTGGTTGAGGCGGATGCAATAAGTGGAGGCCCGGACGGGGAACTCACTCTTCCTTCACTCGAGGAGACTCAGAACTTTTTGTAGTCAGGGCAGCCGGTTGGTAAGTTCCCAGGTAAGTTGGGGCAATAAGGACCTCGGAAGTAGAGGCAATAAGGACCTCGGGAGTTGGGGCAATAAGGACCTCGGAAGTAGAGGCTATAAGGACTCCAGGAAGGAGCAGTAAAGTTTCGCGGAGTAGCGAAACAAAAGTAAAACAAAAGTAAAGATGGGCGCCTCGCAATTGCACCCAAATTTTCTGGCTCTTTAAGAGCTGTTATTGTCAAAAAATTTAGAAATTAAGAAGAGCACACTGGAGAGGTTCCTTAGTGAGTGTGACACTGCTGCCCCTTGGTTCGCGGTGTCTGGGAACCTCACCCTTTCATGCTGGGATAAGCTAGGGAAGGATCTAGATTTCTCCTGGGACTAGGGAATTTTGAAAGCAGGGCTAAGACCTATATGGAAGCTCCTTAGGAGCTGTTTGGAAGATCAGTGCTGTTCTAAGGCCTTGGAAGAGGGGAAAGCCACATTAGAACAGCTGAAGGAAGAGCGATCTGTGAAGTCAGAGAAGGGAGCTTCAGATACCAAGTGGTCTGATACAGATGAGGAATTACAGGTTTTGATTGAGAAGATTGAGAGAAGCTCTATTAAAGAGAAGCGCAGGAAGAAGGGCCCAGAGAATGACACGGGCCCCCCAGGCTGCGTGCTGTCAGCGCCTCCCCCCTACAATCCAATCAACAGTGGTGGTTCAGGCCGCTCCTTCTGCCTAGAGGTTTGGCGATGGTGAGGTTGGAGCTCCAGCTCATCTGTCCAGTTTTTCAAGATGCTCAAGGAAACAGATATGAGGAACCGCTCGATTTTAAAGTAATTAAATCCTTGGCTGAATCTGTTCGTACTTATGGCATTACTGCCTCTTTTACTTCAGCTCAGGTGGAGGCTCTTGATAGACATTGCATGACGCCAAGTGACTGGAGCAGTCTGGCTCGCGCTTGCCTGAGCCCAGGGCAGTATTTGGATTAGAAGACATTTTTGATTGAGTATGCTAGTGAGCAAGCTGCTGCAAATCACGCTGCAGGAAATCCTGCCTGGGATCGAGATATGCTACTAGGACAGGGTAGATTTGCTAATCAACAGACAGGCTATCCAGTGCAGGTATTTGAGCAAGTTAACCAGATTGCCATAAAAGCTTAGAAGTCTTTACCAAAAAAAGGGGAGGTGAGTGGTAATCTTACTAAGATCTTACAGGGACCCACGGAGCCCTTTTCAGACTTTGTAGCTAGATTGGTAGAGGCTACAGGCAAAATCTTTGGTGATCCTGATGCTGCTATGCCATTAATCAAGCAGCTGGTCCATGAGCAGTAAACAAAAGAATGCAGAGCTGCCATTACTCCTTACAAGAATAAGGGGCTGGAGGCCTGGATGAAAGTGTATAGAGAGTTAGGGGGTCCTTTGACTAATGCTGGTCTTGCAGTTACAGTCATTCAGCTTGCTCAGAACAAAAGAGGAAGTTCCGGGGCATGTTTCAAATGTGGAAAGTTGGGCCACCTTAAAAGGCAATGCCCAGAACGAAGAAATGCTGAAGGCACCGAAAACAGCCAACGCCCGAAACAGCCTGGTCTTTGCCCTAGATACAAGAAGGGGAATCATTGGGCCAACGAGTGTAGATCAGTGAGAGACATTAATGGCCAACCCCTTACTCAACTATGGTGGAGCTCATTCAAAAAATGGGCAGAGGGGCCCATGTCCCCAGGACCTGCAAATATATGGGGCAGTAGAGAATCAGGCCACAGAGTCAGCACAGGAGAGGTGGCCGACCCTTCGTCATCCGAGGGACCACGGAGAGCCACTGCCGGCTCAGCAAGATTAGACCTCCGCTCCACCACCAGACTCGTATTAACTCCTCAAATAGGGGTACAATTTATAGAGACAGATTTTAAGGGACCCCTTGAGCCAGGCACAGTGGGGTTATTACTTGGCCGATCATCTTCTGCCCTAAGAGGATTGATTGTCCACCCTGGCGTGATCGATCCTGATTACACCGGTGTTATAAAGATCATGGTGGCTTCTCCTAGGGGCATTACGGCCATTTCTCCAGGAGATAGAATTGCCCAACTAGTCATCCTTCCTAGTCTACATGCCAAGTTTGCGGCCAAGTCACAAGAGAAAGGGGAGAGAGGGTTTGGCTCAACAAGAACAGATTTGACATTCTTGTCTCTAGATTTAGATCAAAGGCCAGTTCTTGAATTAAAGGTAGAAGGAAAAGCTATCCTAGGCCTATTAGATACGGGAGCTGATAGAAACATTATTACAAAAAAGGATTGGATGACCAGTTGGCCGGTACAGGCTTCCTCTCAGACCTTACAAGGCCTTGGTTATGCTAAGGCTCCAGATATGAGTACAAGACAGCTGAAGTGGCAAGATAAAGAGGGACATTCCGGAGTTATGCAACCCTATATGTTAGAGTTACCAATTTCCTTATGGGGAAGAGATATGTTGAAAGATATGGGGTTTAAGTTGAGTAATGAATATTCTGACACTGCCCAAAGAATGATACAAGATATGGGGTACTTTCCCGGCTGTGGGTTAGGGAAGTACCTCCAAGGGCGTAAGAGTCCTATTTCAACAAGGTAATGACAGCCTAGACAGGGGTTGGGTTTTTCCTAGGGGCCACTGAGGGAGGTATTCCTATTACTTAGAAGACAGAGGAGCCAGTATAGGTTCCTCAGTGGCCACTCTCCTCTGAAAAGTTGACTGCTACAAACACCCTGGTGGCTGAACATTTGTCCCTGAAACATATCAAACCTTCAGTCTCCCCTTGGAATACTCCCATATTTGTTATTAAAAAGAAGTCAGGAAAATGACGCCTATTGCATGATTTGAGAGCCATTAACCAACAAATACAAATTATGGGCTCTGTCCAACGAGGGCTACTGCCGTTATCATCTTTGCCAGCCTCCTGGCCCATAATTGTAATTGATATTAAAGATTGTTTTTTCTCCATCCCATTATGTCAACAAGATAGTGAAAGATTTGCCTTTATGGTTCCTTCTTGTAATCATGAGGAGCCAGATCAAAGGTATGAGTGGGTAGTTTTACCTCAAAGAATGGCCAATAGTCCCAGCATGTGTCAACTATTTGTGGGTGAGGCTCTTGCCCCGTTAAGACAGCAATATCCAGGTGTGAGATACG
>NW_022196905.1:103592713-103650345 GCF_008632895.1 Mastomys coucha
ATAGATAATGGACCTGCCTATACAGCTCAAACCTTTATGTCATTTTGTAAACAGATGGAAGTTCATGTCTCCCATGGCTTGCCATATAATCCTCAAGGGCAAGGAATTATGAAGCATGCTCATAGCACCTTGAAGGAGCTTTTACAAAAACAAAAAGGGGGAATTGGCCAAGGCCATACCCCAAAAGAAAGAATAGCTCTTGCCCCTTTTACCTTAAATTTTTAAAATTTGGATGTAGATGGCCTTTCTGCTGCGGATCGTCATCAGTGCAACAGAGGTTCCTTGAAGGGATTTGTGAAGTGGAAGGATGTGATCACGGGCATATGGCATGGTCCTGATCCAGTGTTGGCATGGGCGAGAGGATCTGTTTGTGTTTTTCCCCAGGATCGTTTGGAGCTTCTGTGGGTTCCCGAACGACTGACGCAGAAGTGTGCCATGCAAAATGAAAAGATTGTACCTGAAGGTTCTGTGCATCCTCCTGCTCCTGTTCCTGATGGAGAGCCAAGCAGAACCGGGGAAATTGGTCGGCGAATTTTGAGCATCTGATGGATCAACTGAGATTGTCCATGGCTACAGTCAATTCCACACAGGTGGATGTTGGGTTAGTCTCTGGCTTGTCATCTTGGAAAGAATGGGCGGGCATGGGGGCTATGGTTGGTCTCCTATTGCTGGCCTGCCTTGTGGGCCTGTGGTGTATTTGCAGGATCAGGTTCACTCAAAGGCAGGATGCAGCCATGATTGTGCAGGCATTTACGGCCATTGAGGCAGGACAGTCTCCCCAGGTATGGCTGGCAGTCATGCAAAAATGATCGTCATGTTCAGGCTGCAAGGCGAAGAAGCACTGCACTCCGGGTCAGCTTCTAGTGGCCCCCAAGAAGAGCATGTCTGATTGCATGCGGGTTGATACCCCAGGCCCCGCCTCTGAGAAAAAGGTATCAGGTCTGGTACTCTTTGGGTGGATGACACCTAAGGAGGATCAGTACAATGTCCCTGTTTCTAGCATCAGAGATCAGACCTCTACTCTTGCCTGTTTCATTTAAAAACTAAAAGGGAGAACTGTGGAAAGCCGCTTGAGCCGCGCCCCAAGACGGCGCTGGCTTCTGCCATCCCGAGAGCGAGCGGCCTCATAAACAAAGTCCTTATTTGGCTAAGCTTGCTGCCCTTGGTTGCTTCCACATTTGGTGACCTATCCGCTTTTGCCACGTGGCCCATTGGGATTGGCTAAGCTTGGGAGTGCTTAATGGCCAAGGACGTTGCCCTTGGTGCTGAAGACTGTTGAAGGTTCCTGAATAAACTGCTAAAAGAAGAGCTCGTGGGTCGCCCCTTTCTTGCTGGTCGAGGCGGATGCGACAGAGTAGTACCCTGAACTGAGAGAGTAAAACTAGCCAGTGTCATTCTGATTTTTTTTAAGTGTTTACTTTGTCCGCATGTTAATCTGTGTACTGTGTGTGTGCAGTCCACTATGGAAGCCAGAAGAGGACATCAGATCCCCTTGGACTGAGTTACAGACAATTGTGAGCTACTATGTAGGTTCTGGGAAACAGCTGGTCTTTTTAAAAATATTTGTTTGCTGAGCAGGGTTCTCTGCATAACCTGGCTGTTCTTGAAATTGCCCTGTAGACCAGTATCCTTGAACTCTCCTGCCTCTGCCTCTTGAATGCTGAGATTAAAGGCCTGTACCACCACCACTCCTAGCCAGATACAGCTGGTCTTAATATGAGTTATTAGAGCTAGTATTTTCACAGACCAAAACTGAAAGCTTTTGCTGATGAGATAGATCTTCCATATTGACCCTTCAGAATCTGCTAGCACCTGGTCTGAGGGTCAGACTTTCTGTTGAATAATCAACATTGTGTTACTAATATTACTAATGTTCAGCATTTCATAGAATGAAATTTGATCATATTCACACATACACACCCTTTTCTCCCACATCCATCTTTCTCCACTCTCACCTCCCCACCTTCCTAGCTCCAGGGTTTTCTATTGTTGCTTAAACCCATTGAATTGATTTGCATTGCAGAGTGTGGTTCCTGCCCTGCCACTTGTTCAGCCTATCAGGGGTCACATTCCAAAGAAACCTGACTCCTCCTCAAAGTAGTAACAGTAGCTCCTCAGCTTACACAGCTTGTGCATGCCATCACAGCTGCTGAGTTCACATGTCCTACTGCCCTATTGTGTCTTGTGCACTTTGCTTTGAAGTTGTACTGCCTCTGGTTCTTAAATTTTTGTGTACCCTCTTCCTCTAAGAGCCTTGGAGGGAGAGGTGTGAAATGTTCCACTTAGGGCTCAACACTTCTCACACACTCTCACTCTGGACTTGATGAGCAGCTGTCACCTGCAAGCAGATTTTCTGACGAGAGTGGAGAGGTAAACTTACCTATGGGTATAGCGATGTCATTAAAAGTCATTTTAACCCTGTGCTCATTTAACAGAACAATATTTGTTTCTCAAGCCTGTGACCTATCCAGCCACAGATTCTTGGCCCCATTAACAGCACCTACTATTTCATGGAGTAAGCCTTAGATCGAATCAGAAAGTGGTTGAGCAACTAGAGAAGGCTTAGCAGGAACACTTACTTCAATAGGGTTTGGTTTGGTTCCTAGAACCCAAATGGCTTACAACTGTCTGCAACTCCAGTTTCAGAGGCTCCGATGTCCTCCAAGGTCACCAGTCACACACATTGTGCGTGGACATATTGGAGAAAAAATCATCATTTTCAAGAAAATGGTTGGTGCCTGCCCTGGTGGTGCACGCCTTTAATCTCAGCACTTGGAGGCAGAGACAAGTGGATCTCTTGAGTTCCAGGACAGTCAGGGTTACACAAAGAAACCCCGGGGTTTTTGTTTGTTTGTTTGTTTGTTTGCTTGTTTTTGTTTTTTAAAGCAGTTGCTTCCTCCTATAATGCTTGTGCCACTAATGCACCTGTGGGCATATCTTGTCAGTCTAGTCATTATTGCAGCTCACAGAATTCACAAATGGATAAGGTTTTCTCTCCAGCTAGCCAGTAGGAATGATGCATCCAGGTTGAGTACCAACCTGATTTTTTCCATGTTTGATGGCCTAAGTATGTGGTATCTTGTTCAATAATAAAGTCTTACTGTTAAGTTCTGTTTTGGAGGGTAACTAAGAACACTGGCAACAGTATGCATGTTTGGGGGTTTATGGCACCCAATGGCCAACAGTTCAAATAGGTAACCCATTATTTTTTAGCATGTTACCTAGTTGGGATATAGGATATACCCCAATATAGGATAACTCCATTTAAACTTATATGTATATACTAGAACATACCTACAGAAGGTTTTTCAAAAGGCCTTTAGGCTCAGAAGAGGGCATCAGATCCCATTACAGATGGTTGTGAGCCACCAGTAGTTGCTGGGAATTGAACTCAGGACTTCTGACAGAGCAGTCAGTGCTCTTAACTGCAGAGCCATATCTCCAGCCCCAGTTGCATCGATTTACTTGAAAAGTGTTTTAAACTTCAAACAGCTGAAAATTCCATTGTGTAAATGTAGTCATCAGTTGATGGGTCTCTAGGCTGTTTTAATTTCCTGGTTATTGTGAATAGAGCAATTAATGTGGAAGAGCAAGTACCCTGTAGAAGTAGATAATGGGTATAGAGTCTTGTGTGTCTGCCGGAGAGTGATGTAGCTGGAGAACCACCACACAGATTTACAGTGTATCAATTTGTATTCAAACTGGTGAAGGATTGATACCCTTTCTCTACAGTCACGCCACGTTCTGCTGTCCATTTTCAAAAACCTTGTCCATTCTGAGTGGTATAAGGTTGTTTGACGTCTCAAAGTAGTTTCTCATTTCCCTGATGGCTCAGGTTGACCAACATAAAAATTTTCTCAGGCTTTAAAAAATAAAAAATTAAAAGAAAAATTTTTTTCCTATTTTGGATATAGGGTTCTCCTGGCAGTCCTGGAGTCCTCTGTGTAGACTCAGCTGACCTTGACCTCACAGAGATCCACCTGCCTCTGCCTGCCAAGTGCTGGGATTAAAGGCTAGAGCCATTATGCCCAGCCCTTACTTATGTGTGCTTGTTTGTGTACCAAGTGTGGTGCCTATGGAGGCTAAAAGGGGTCATCAGTGGGCAGTGGTGGTGCATGCCTTTAATCCCAGCACTTGGGATGCAGAGGCAGGTAGATTGCTGAGTTCGAGGCCAGCATGGTCATCAGATCCTCTGGAACTTGAGTTACAGATAACCTTGAGCCATCAGCCTGGTGTTGAGAATTGAACTGGGTCTTCTGGAGGAGCAGCAAGTGCTCATAACAGCTGAGCTGTCTCTCCAGCCCACTGTATCTCTTGAGAAGTTTGTTTAGTTCCTTGTTGTATTCTAAAGATTGGCTTATTTGCTTGTTTGGTTTTGAGGTTTAGGTTTGTTTTGTTTTGTTTGTTTTGGTTTTTTGAGACAGGGTTTCTCTGTATAGCCCTGGCTGTCCTGGACTCACTCTGTAGACCAGGCTGGCCTCCAACTCAGAAATCCGCCTGCCTCTGCCTCCCAAGTGCTGGGATTCAAGGCGTGCGCCACCACCGCCTGGCTTGTTTTGTTTTTTTTTTAAAAAAAGACTTTTAATGCCTGTGTGTGTGGTATGTGAGCATGGGCTCTCACTAATGGCTGTGTGTTCTAACTGCTGTGCTGAGCCATCTTTCCAGCCCGTGTTTTAAGTTATTTTAGTTCTTTGTGTCTTCTAGATACTAATTCTCTACCAGATGTGTAGCTAGTCGACACCTTTTCTCCTTCTGTAGGTTTTCTCTTCACTTGAATGAATACTGTCCCTTTGTTGTGCAGAAACTTTAGTTTCATGAGGTCCCATTTATCAGTTGTTGGTTTTACTGCCTGCACTACTGGGGTCCTGACCAGAAAGTCCTTTCCTGTGCGTTTAAGTTTATCCCTCACACTTCTGTCAGATTCTAGGCATCACACCTTACACTGAGGTTGTTTGACCCATTTGGAGTTGAGGTTTGGGCAGGGTGAGAGAGAAGATTCCAGTTTAAAGCCGGGTAGTGGTGGTGCATGCCTTTAATCCCAGCACTTGGGAGGCAGAGGCAGGCAGATTTCTGAGTTCGAGGCCAGCCTGGTCTACAGAGTGAGCTCCAGGACAGCCAGGGCTACACAGAGAAATCCTATCTCGCAATCTCGAAAAACCAAAAAAAAAAAAAAAAAAAAAAAAAAAAAAAAAAAAGATTCCAGTTTATTCCACATGCTGCTATTTAGTTTGACCAGCATCACTTATTAAAGATGATGTGTTTCCTCTGGTGTGTATCTTTGTCCCCTTTATCAAAACTCAGACCGTGGTGTTTGTGGTGATGTGTGTGTGTACTTATCTGGGTCCTCAGTTCTATTGCATTGGTTAATGTGCCTTTAATATGCCAGTGCCATGCTGTTCTTACTACTGTAGCTCCATAGTACAACTTTAAAGTTGGGGATGGTGATACCCTGAGGGGCTCTTACCGTTCAGGATTGTTTGGCTGTCCTGGGTTTTTTGTTCCATATGAATTTGAGATTGCTTTTCAATTTCTGTAGAGAACTATATTGGAATTTTGATGGGATTGCATTCAATTTGTATTTTTAGTAGGATCCTCATATTCACAAGCTTAATCCTACCAATCCATGAGTGTGTGAGGTTTCCCTATCTTTTGTTTCTTCAGAGTCTGGAATTTTTAATATACAAGTCTTTTACTTCCTTAGATTTATTCTAAGCTTTTTGATTTTTATTTATTTATTACTATTATTCCCACAATAGGGTTTCCTCTGTGTAGCTCTGGCTATCCTGGAACTTGCTCTGTAGATTAGAAAGGCCTCAAGTTCAGAGATCCCCCTGCCCCTACCTCCTGAGTGCTGGGATTAAAGGTGTGTGCCACAACCACCCAGCAAGCTTTTATTTTTAGGACTATTATTGATGGGACTATTTCCCTGATTTGTTTCATTTATTTCTGGCATTTGTATATAGGAAGGTTACTGATTTTTGCGTGCTAATATTGTATCCTGCTACTTTGCAGAATGTACTTGTCAGATAATGGGATTACTGGTGTGTGTGTGTAGTTTGTATTTTATGTATAAAATCATATTGTTTTCTTTGATTTTAGTGGAAATGCTTTGAGATTTTCTCCATTTAGTATATTGGCTGTAGGGTTATTTTTGCCTTTATTATGTTGAAACATGTCCCCCTTCCAGGACGTCTATCACAAATGTTGGATTTTGTCACAGGCCCTTTGTGAATCCAATGAGATGATCATGAGGTTTCTGTCCTTGAGTATGATAATATGTGGTGTATTAAGTTTATTGACTGACCCATTCTGAATAATCCTTGCATCTCTGGGATAAAGCCAACTTGATCATTGTGTATCTTTGTAATTTTTTTAAATTTAGTTTTTGAATATTTGAGAATTTTTACATCTATGTTCATTTAAGAGGTTGGCTTATGCTTTTTTTTGTGCATCTTTGGCTTTGGCATCAGGCTAAAACTGAATTAAAGAAGTAATTTAGTGTTCCCTCATTTCCTACTTTCCAGAATAACTTGAGGAGTACTGGTATTAGTTCTTTTCTGATAGAATTTGCTGAGACACAAATTAGACTTTGTGAACTAATGTATGGTTGGCTTTGGAGAAAGTTTTTTTGCAGTGGGACCTAGGCATCAGGAATGAGATCTCTGGTAATGTTTTTGATGTGGTTGGTTATCTGGTCTTGCCTTTATGGTGTTTGGATCTGGTTTTCAGTTCTTGGGGCCACTTTGTGTTGATCTGCAAATGGGGTGTCAGTTGTGGTCCAGCTCAGCAAGGATAAGTTCAACCTCTGAGCCTAGGAGTAAATATCCAGGCTTAGAAGATTGCTACTAGCTGGGCAGTGGTGGCACACGCCTTTAATCCCAGCGCTTGGGAGGCAGAGGCAGGCGGATTTCTGAGTTCGAGGCCAGCCTGGTCTACAGAGTGAGTTCCAGGACAGCCAGGGCTACACAGAGAAACCCTGTCTTGAAAAACCAAAAAAAAAAAAAAAAAAAAAAAAAAAAAAAAAAAAAAAAGCTACTGTCAATCTTCAGAAGTTTGCAGGGCCTCACCTGGTTCTGTAGGTGGTTCTTAGGTAGCAGGGGCTCCTGTCTCAGCAGAAGTGGGTGTACTCTGAGGGTGGTAAGATGGGGCTCTCATCTAGGATCAGGACACTGCATGATCCCAGTATCTTGATGTGTGGGGTAATAGACTGGCTCTGGTTCCTACCTGGATTTGGGTCAGACTCCATTTGGTAGGTAGATGACTGATGGATGGTAGATGGAGTGAGTCTGGAGGTACATGGTCAGACTCCATACCATGCTGAGTGGTGCCACTCACTGGTGGGTAGGCAAGGCAGACAGGCCAAATGGGTCTGGGGTTAGACTCTACAATGTCAGGGTAGCACAGTGGGTGGAGTAACTGATAGGTAAACAGGCAGATGTTCCTACCTCTATAACCGCCCTGGCTAGCCAGCCTGATCCCTAAGGGTATGTATACCACACCCTGCTTGAGAGCTAGCCATCTTCATGGGCAGTGTCTCAACACCCACCTGTCACCCGTTGGGCCTGAGTGTAGGCTTACATTTTTCTCAACCCTAATTTTAAGAACGGTTCTTAAAATGCTTTAACCTCCCTTCTAGTCCACCACCCACCAGAGGTAGTAGAAAAGAAAGGTTATTAGGATTCAGGGGGAAGTGGACCTGTTTAGAAATTGTTCTTTGGAGCAAATCCAATCTGTGTTGTCAATAGTTCAGTTCACAGGAATCAACAGCAGCAACCCAATCCACTTGCAAACATTTCATGAATATACCAGCAGTCCAGTTCAATAGTGTCGGGATAGCAAGCGTATATCAGCAGTGGTGGCACAAACTAGCAGACACAGCCAGGCCGCTGCTGAACCAGCTATGACCAGCAGGAAAGCCATAAGTTCTCAATGAAAAGATAGTGAAAAGTAGAGACCAAGAAGCACTGCAAAGCTGACTATGCAAGCCGTAACTATCTGTTGGGTCCTGTTTATACTTTTCCTCCAACATCACGTGTCTTGCACGTGTCTGCATCAGCTGATTCGCCAATCGGCAGGAGTCCACTGAAGAACCTGCCAGAACACCACCACAGTTTTTTGGTATGCTTCTTTTTTTGTTGTTGTTTTTTCGAGACAGGGTTTCTCTGTGTAGCCCTGGCTGTTTTGGAACTCACTCTGTAGACCAGGCTGGCCTCGAACTCAGAAATCTGCCTGCCTCTGCCTCCCAAGTGCTGGGATTAAAGGTGTGCGCCACCACCGCCCGGCAGTATGCTTCTTTCTCTATGAAGTCATGACAAGTGGAACTCAGCAACTCAATGTAAGGCAAATCAATCCTTCACGAATTCTTTCGCATGTCTGCCTTAGTGAAATTATCTTTTCACTGATGTCTCTGCTTCATGTGTGCCCCAGCAAATTACCATCCGACACAACTGACTTAACAAAGAAACCAGAGTTTTCACTTTACCTGAGTCATTAAGGTTTGTCTGGGTCTGTACAGGATCAGACATCTGGTGATGGTGGTGGACACACCAGAAGAGGTAGAGACCATGGGGCCAACTAGGCTGTGGGCCACCTGGGGATCTGCCTGCATGAGGCTAGGTGTGAGGGCTGATTTTGCTTGATAGCTCTAAGCAGAAGTGAAGCATTGTTTTTTCCTGTGTCATAATGGAAGGTCTCCAGGAGAGGACTTTGTATGGTTGTACACTGGGGTCACCTGATCGTCTAGGGTAGAAGGGAGACTATGCGCTCAAGGATATTCCTACTCTCTGGTACAGTCCTGTTGCCAGGTGGCCATGACTTAGGAGCAATATAGACTGAAAGCCTTTGGTTTATTAACATAAGACAGAACAAGAAGGGTGTAGAAAGGTTATTTATTAGCCTTTGCTTAGTAGGACATCTTGTCCTTTTAAAATCCTATTCAAGTACAAATGCTTGTGTTTACAAAGTATTTACAATTTCAGTCCTATTTCTTACATTTTTAAAAAAACACAACAGCTACCTGGTTGAAAAATAAACAAAAGCAACTGCCAAAAATGAAGACTGCTTCTCAAACTACCTTTTGTGTCTCACCAAACAACCACATAGCTTGGGCACACTGAAGAAGGCTGCCACAACAGTGGGAAGGATGGAGAAAGGTGTGTTGTTCACCAAGGAGCCCATGAACCTACAGGAAATGGGAACTGCTGCTGGGAGCCAGATACCAGGTACCCAGAAACCCCCAAAGCTCTTTCTCCCAACACAGCACACACCAAAACAAAATGATGGGGTTTTGCTTGAGACCACATACAGAATCTCTCCTGTTTTTTCAACACCTGCTTTCTCCCCAAGTTTCACATTAAGAGTTCTGGGTGGCATCAGGATGGGATGTATTGTCACATTCCTGCCCACACAGGATACAAACAGTGGGATGGACATGATGGCACACAACACAACTACTTCTGTCTTCTGGGCTGCAGTGCTGACATGACAGCACAGGCAGGCCTCAGGTGACCCAGGCCAAAAAACAGGCTTCAGCAATGATGTAGAACATGGACCTTCCAGTCTGGCTGGCATAGTCAGCTCATTCTGTCCATGAATGCCACATGTCACCTTGCAGTAGTAAGGAGTAAACACATAGGACTCAGCTTCTAACCCTTTTCCCTTCAACTGCAATGGCCATGACAGGCACAACAGTTCAGTCACAACACATGAAATTGGTTAAGAGCTGCCAGGGTAGACCAAATGATGCCTTCCTAGGCAAATGCTAGGCTCTCCAGATTAAGCCTAGGCCAGGAGAAAAGTAAGGGAAAGTAATGTTGGTTTCAGCTCCACCAGGCTACCTCACTGCCATATACAGCACCTGAGACCCACACTAGCTAGTCACAAGAACACTAAAGGATCCACGGAGATGCCTAGTAAAATGTGTCTAAAACACAAAGTTACTATACAGAGATGGTATCAGCCCCAGAGCTTCATTCAAATCAAAGCTAATGTTCACTGGGTTCAATGTTCAAGATGAGTGCCTGTAACATAAGCCATACTGGGAAGGGTATATGTATTTTGAGAGGAGCAGAATGGAGGCTCTGGAAAGAGATAGGGATCTCTCCTGCTGAAGGACTACAATGCATGTGCTGAACAGTGGTATCCAACAATGGCAGGGTATGTAGCCCTACCAAGTGCTGAGCTGTGCACACTAAGAAACTGCACTGCCTAAACATGGACCGCCACTATCACATATCACATACACACAGGACAAGGTCAAACAACTGTGTAGCCACCCAGATCTGGCTATAGATCCCAGAGTCTAGACAGTATAAAGTTTTGGCAGGATGGTGCCAACCAGTTTCCATCCTACTGGCATGGAGGTTTGGTGGGTGTCTTCAGCCTCACTGCGGGAACTCTCATTTGCAACTTTGGCTGCTGGCTCGGGCTGTCAGAGCTGGCTGGAAGCTGTGCTGGGCTTGGGCCACCAGGGGTTTGCAGTGATGCTGAAGCTGTAGTCACCACCTGCTGCTGGATGAGCTTCTGCTGCACCACCTGGGCTGTTGCAGTCACTGTTGGGATCATCTGTACCTGTTGCCCTGCTGCTGTTGCCTGTGTGAGCGTCACCGTCTGTGGAGAAGCCTAAGCCAAGATCAGAAAGCACATGTTACCAGAGTGCAGCCCTGGCGAGCCTACTGCTCTAACAGGAAACCATTGCAAACACTCCATGGTCTTAGAAAAACGGCAAAGGATTTGGGGCCAGTGTAACATTATTTTGGTTTCTTCAAGTCAACAGGCAGCTTAAAGTGAAAATGCTGTCAGCATTTAAAACAAATGCTGCATCACTTGCCAACCTTGGCTCCACCTGGATCCCGCACTGCTGACACTGGCCTACACTTCCCAGAAACTGTAATCCTACCTTGTGGAAAATGCCAAAGGTTCCTGCTGAGAGCAGGTTCAGGCACAAGCCAAGTCCTTAAGCTCAGTGGTCCTGCTCTAGAAATTCCCCAGTCATTTTCCCTGGAAGCTCATCTTTTTGTGTGCATTAATTATGAAAACCAAAAGCAATTCTCTAATGACTAGCATCCTGCTTCAGAAGGATGAAAACCACAACTTTCCAAAAATTTGTAGCACGCCCCCCAGGACTCTGCACAGCCTACCTGCTGCGAAGCCGATGCAACCTGCTGTATACTGGCCACAGGTGTTTGTTGCTGCACAACTTGAGGAAGTTTTGCAACCTTGACAAAACAAGGCAAGCATAGGATTCAAAATACATGCACAAACATCCTTCTTAAAGCAAATATAATAGCAAGTAATATGGAAAAACAATCTCAAATGTGCCCACCAGGATCCTAGGAGTGTGAAGAGCAATTGAGTCACCTTCATAAACAGCCCATAACAACTCCAGGGGATTCCAGTTTCATATTTTAACTTTCTCTTTTAGTAAATGTGACTTCAAATTTGAACTGCAACATTAACTAACATTCCAAGGTTATGGATAGGCAGCACTGTATCTTAGCCAACAAGCTAAGTGGACCAGGAGGAGGCCTCACCAGGACAGGCACTGAGAATTCCAAGTCGTTTCATCCATCATAATTAAGAGCTCACATAAAACAAAACTTCCTACCCTGTGTTCACTTCCTGCAGACATGGGTTACAGAAGTCTCTTACTGTTGTCAAAATTCACTTTTTTTTCCCCACAATGCAAAAGCAAGAGGTTTATTGTCTGGCATGTCAGGGTCAACCCTCAGTCAGCAAAATTTACTTTTTAAAAGCTGAAGCTGTAGCTCAGTAATCAAACTCTTCTCATAAAGCCATAGGTTGAATTCTCAGAATCACAAAAGCTATATAAAACTTCCTGATACAGACTGTGGTGGTACCTACAACCTCCAGCACTCTGAAAGCTGGGCAGGAGGATAGTGAGTTTGAGGTTAACATGGGGTATACATATAGCATATTCAAGGCCAGCCTGAGCAATATGAAACCATCTAACTATCTGTTTAATATTCAGATTTCTGTAACTTCAAGTTTGCACAAAGGGGATCCTAAAGCCTGTGGTAGCAATGTTGATGTGTCTGAAATTCAAAAATTTATGCAAACATTCATACAAATTAATACTTTTTAAAAAATGTAACAGCTAAAGCCAGAAGATAGAAATGTAAACACATGGAAAGTAGTCAGTCTTTGTCTGTGTCTGTCTCTCTGTCTCTGTCTCTCTGTGTCTCTCTGTCTCTGTTTCTGTCTCTGTCTCTCTCTCTCTACGTGTGTACAAATCTGACTGGGAAATCTCTGTCCTGGTAAGACCCTAAAAATAACAAGTATTTACAGTGCCATCTGCACAGAATTGTACACATTACCACGGTTACCTGGATCTGAGTCTGCACCTGCTGAGTCCCGGCCAGTTTCTGGGCTTGGGAGATGGGTGTGGTCAGAAACTGGGTTTTAAGGGCTGGCTGGGCAGCATAAGTGACCTTCTGCTGCGGGCCCTGAGTAGTGATCTGTTGGGTGGTCAGCTGAAAAAAAGAGATAGCAGAGGCTCAGCCAGGTGAAGACTAGACTCCCTACTCAGAGCCTCAGCAACTGCCAAGGGCCTGCACCTCCTAGACAGTATGGTCAGGGCCATCCTAAGATCCTGGCACTGCCCTACCTTTCCACACAGGAAGCAGTGTATCCTGAAATCCAGACCCGGTATCTAGCTTGAGCCTACTCACCCTACCATCATCAGTTACATGAACATTTACCTTAAAATGAAAGGATAACAAAAGACACTGACCACATTAGCACCTCCACCTTGAAGCCTGTACCTTGTGAGGCCTGTAGCCCAACAAAGCCCAGTTACTCTGGACCCTCCTCCCCAGCACAGAGTTGCTCTGAAGGAATCCATACCTTCTGCTGGACGGCAGCCTGGCCCTGGGCAACCTGTGGTTGGATGGCCTTCTGCTGGACAGCCGCCTGCTGCTTGAGCTTCAGCAGCTGTTGGACATGGACGGGTTGGGCCACGACAGTCTGCCCTACAACAACACCAAGTCAGTTAGGCAGGTCCTGGCAAGGGCTCCCTGCTTATACAGGTTCTGTTCAGAAAAGATTAAGTTCTAGAATTAAGGCAAACTAGGCAGGCTCTAGGTATACACTGTGTTTCTATGTCATAGATAATGAAACGTGGAAAATGTCAGAATGTTAATGGTTAAAAACCAATGGCCAACCAAAACTTGGGACTTGGAAACCTAAGAGAATTTACCCTCAGCCCTAGGACAACATGTGAAGCCAGTGTTAGGACAAAGCAAGGCAGTGACCATCTCCACCAGGAAAACCTCCCTGTGTACCACATGGCCACCTGAGAAAGGCATGCAGCAAGAGGAGGCTGCAGGAAGGTACCTGCTGTTTTTTGTGGCTGTCCAATTGCCACGCTGATCCCTGCAACATTCATAGGCAGGGTCGTGACCCCTGGCGAGGAGACCACAGCTGCTGGGACAGATACCACCGGAGGCTTTGCCAAGGCCACCTGAGCAGGCTGGGGCGTCTGAGTTTGCATCTGCCCTTGTGCCTGCAGCTGAGAAGTAGGGACTCGAGTCTAAACAGTGGAAATAACAGGAGAATCCAGAGAAATTCAGACATTGTGTGTCTTCTTTCCTACTTTTTAAGAAACATCTTTTGACCAGAGGTCAAGAAAATTTACAAAGATGTACTAAGTGGAAAATCTAAAGTCACGAGGCCAGCCCAGGGATCTCTGCTTGTCAGTAACAGATACATGGGGACAGAATCTGTACAAGACCTTTGGGTTTTCAGCCCTGCTGCCATATTCTGATGTCAATAAAATTCCAAATACACCTCTCACCAGTCATGTGCCACTTATTCTCCATCTTCTGGCTTCCACTCCCTTCTCTCCAAGATTACTGCCACAACCACCTAAAGCTACCTGATCCTACAACTTTTTCACACTGCTACCAAGTGCTTTTCTCCTTAAGTTACATTCTACAAAAGGACAATGGAAATGAGTCAATTTTTGTATATATAGAGATTATCCAAATAACACATGAACAAAAACCTAAGAAAGTAAAAGCTACCCACAGTCTTAAAGGGCCACACACAGGAAACTGAAAATGATATTCTGCCTTCTAGGCATCTCTTCTATCTGTGCAAAAATGCCATAGTAGACCGAGTCACTTGTATTTTGTAACCTCTTTTCTTTACAAGTCACTTTTAAAGTCCTTGATGAAAGGTTAACCTTCATTGTCAATCTGACTGGATTGAGAACTGCTCAGGAGACAACCCTCTGGGAAAGACTGAACCTGAATGTGGACTGGGAGCCCAAACTGAGCCTGCTGAGCTGATGTCAGCACTTGTCTCTGCTCCCGGACTGCAGAGGCAATGTTTCCTGTCTCCTCTTTCTCACACTGTCACAGCTCCCCACCATATAATCAGGTATTTCACATCAAGGAGGAAAGGAAAGGAACGAATCCAGTTGCTAACCCACCTTTTGAATGTCTCTAGGTTACAGCCGCACTGTTTTTGTAGGAAATATGAGCACTGCTGTATTAATTAGCATGTGAGGTTGTGGCCTAATTACTACAATCTTCTCTGCAACAGCTAATTGAGCTTCTGTCTACTAGCTGTTACCACTCCCCAGATGTGCAATTTTGTAAACACAAGCACAACAGTCTTCTTTTTGAAATAAGTCATCCTCAGACTTACTCTCTGGTGGAGGGGCCTCTCACAAAGACTTAAACACAGAGCAGAGCCCAAGTACCTGGGACCAAGGCCCTATCTCAAGCTACAGTTGTTAAGTACAGGATCCGAGCAGGTAATTAGCCCATATGCCACAGTTCCTTCATTTGTAAAAGGTAGCTCAATATAAAATACCCAGACTGGTGCGGAGCTCCTAGGGCAGCACTGGCTGGGCGAGCCCTCCAAGGAGCACCCGTCATTGGCTGCCGTGACACAGAAGGTTCCGAGCACACTGACCAGTGTGTGCATCTCCCCAGACACCACTATCTGCTACATTCCTTCCTTTAGACCTTCAAAGGCTTTCTCCTGGCTGCCAAGTGATCACTAGTGAACTGGTCATGGAACCTGTGTGCCTGCAACACACACACTGTGCTCCTGTACTCTAGCCACACTGGCATTGCCCCTTCTCTTCCCTGGCAAAGAACAAGACAGCTAGTGTGCTGTGTCTCCCCTCACTGTTCACTTTCTGCTATTCCCAACCACTCAGTCCGTACAGGCCTGGTGACACTCGCTGGTTCTATAAGAAGCTCTAGCACAACCTGCCACAAATCTCATTGCTGATCCTCTCCAAGGATCAGATCTGCAGAAGGTAAAGGTGCACGCTGTGCAATCCTACACTTGAGTTTAGGCTCCATAGTTCTTGTAAAGAGGAAAGAAAGCCCACTCTACAGTTCCCAACCTAGACAAGTCTCCCCACCACCCGAAATAACAAAAACAAAACAGCTTAGGGGAAATAGAGATGGTACTTTGGACAACACATACATGAATGAGAACTTACAAGCCGGGCCACCTGGAGGTTGGCCACCGTGGTGCCTGTGAGCAAAGCTCCAGGCCGTGGGGCTGTGACTGTGGTGAGCTGAGGACTCTGCTGTTGCTGTGGGGGCTGTGGAGTCTGAACTTGCACTTGAGCTGGTTGCTGTGGGGGACCTGGCTGGGCCTGCGGTGGTGGGGGCTGTGGTGGCAGCTGCATCTTCTGTTTCTGCATCTTGATGATGTGTTCCTGAAATCCAAATAAGACATGCCCTCCACATGAGCGAACCATAAGCCACCTTCCCTCTCTACTGAGATATCAGGTACATTAGCTGATATGCAGACAAACCATCGGCACTGCCACATGGGCACTGAATGAAAATCAGTACTTCACTGAAGAAACCAGGAATAGCAACTCTGACAGATCACTAAGTTCAAACCAAGCTTTCCAGGTTCTTACTTCTCACAACCAGTCAAAATACACAGTTAATGACTTTGTAACTAAACTCCAGAAATAGTAATAACTTGGCAATAAACTCTATGCCTTTCAAAGAAGTACAAACATCAAGGTAACAAGATAATGAGCTGGGCATGGAGGCTCATTCTAGCACAATGGAAGTAGAGAAAAAGACCAACAACAGCTACATGACTTAAATACAAAAACAAAACTATCAAGAACATTATCAAAAAACCCCAAAAAACAAAAAAACAAAAAAACTTAAAAAGGCTAGACAGGGCTGTCTAATTCAGCAGCCACAGCCTTGGGGGTCTATGGGGTGCTCTGAAAACATAACTGCTGAACGAGAAGCTGAATGTCATAGTTTGTGGCATTTCAAATGATTTAAGACATGTGCATAGTAGCTACACATAGCTGGGTAGCTTCCAACCGAGGTGCCTGATCACCACTTCTTAAAAGGTGCAAGGTTAAAGTAATCATAAACACACTCAAGAGGTCCCAATAGAACGAGGACAGACACAGTCAAAAAAGAAACACAGGACAACTGATACATCTCTGGATCCTTCTCAAGCCTCACAGAGGTGGCTGCACCTCAGCTCGAGTGTGTCAAGCCTCTCACCAGAAGCTCAAAATATCAGGCCCAGCAGTCAGTAGGAAACACCAGAAAAAGTTCTTGTTCACACTGTGTGTATTTTTCTGGTTGCTTTTGATGCTGCATACTCGCAATTCTGCATTTGTGGCAAGGATATAGCACTACCTTCTACAGGAAACACATTAGTACAAAAGACAGCAAGATAATAGCAGACTTGCAAAACTAGGAACATCAATGTTTAAACAAGCAACAAAGAGAAGTATATTGTGACCTAGGGGCTCCTGAAGAGGAGCACTGAGGAATGCCTTTGTACTGTCCTCCAAGAATGGTTCACATTTTAGTCCTTTGGAAAATGAGCTGTGGCATATACTGCATAGGATTCAAGATGCACTTTCAGCAGGAAACTAAGGTTTCCCAATGCTTCTTAGAAGCATGACACACGCTTCCTGAATGGAAAGCTGTTTATATACAAGAAAGCAGGCTCTCTACCTAAAGGCAATGCTGGATTTTTACAAAATAGGTTCTGAACTGAAGAAAGGTTAGGTATGCCTGTGACATATAGTAAAGGATATATTTACCGGTGCTAGCTTGCCCACAGCTTTGATCTGTGCAGGAGACTGGGCCTGGCTCTGGAGCTGTGGAACTTGCACCTGGGAAGCCTGCTGCTGTTGCTGCTGCTGCTGCTGCTGCTGTTGCTGCTGCTGTTGCTGCTGCTGCTGCCTAAGAAGCTGGAAATGAGCAGCAGGGGTGATTTTTCCAGGTAGCTGAACCCCTGTGGCTGTAAAGAGGTTGGCTTGTTAGACCTTTGCATCCTCAACTCTTCTAGAGAGTAATTGCAAACTGAAGCTCTGATAGTGGATATTGGCTCAGGGAAAACACCAAGCCCCTTTACCTTGAGACACCTGGGTTACTAAGGAGCGGGTTGGGGTCTGCACTGGAGTCAGGTTGGTAGTGACCACAGCTGAGGCTGTCACGGAAGTAACTGCTCGAACACTTTGAGTTGTTGTCATGGACACCAGATCAGTGGTGGCAGTGGCTGGGGAACCAACTGCTCGTTGCTGAGTGTGGACCACCTGAGCAGGAGCAGAACCTCCAGATGTCTAGAAAGGTAACATGGGAATGTTATCATAGCTGTCCACTGTGAGGCAAGATGTATGTTTCCCTCTAGAAGTCCATAGTTTCAATGGCTTATTACGTGCAATTTAAATTGAGCTGGGCACGGTGATGCATCCCTTTAATTCCAGCAGTTGGGAGGCAGAGGCATAGAAAACAAAAAATGTGTGAATTGTTTGTCAAAATTCATTTTTAGTGTACAACTCTCCAACTGTTCTGGTATCATCTGGTGAGGACAGTCCTTTCCTTTATGGTTTCCCTTGGCATGCTCAGCAAACCCATTGGTTACACACGAGCATGTGTATCTATATAGTTCTGTACCCTTCCTAACTCCATCCATTTTTGGGTCTATCTCTGTAGGATATCAGAGAAATTACATCTTCCAAACAAAAGTATTTTCTAAATCGCAGAGGGACACAGCATGCTGATGTAAGAAGAGCATTTTTGGAACTTTCTTTTTTTGATTTTTAAAGACTATACCAGGTTCAGGTATCTTTTTTTTTTTTAAAGATTTATTTATTATTATACATAAGTACACTGTAGTTGTCTCAGACACACCAGAAGAGGGTATCAGATCTCATTACGGATGTTGTGAGCCACCATGTGGCTGCTGGGATTTGAACTCAGGACCTTTGGAAGAGCAGTCGGTGCTCTTAACCACTGAGCCATCTCACCAACCCGTGCATTAGATCTTTGAGATGTCACTTCTTATATAAGAGACAGGCTGCTTTTCAGGCTTGGTATCAGAGAATCAAGTGTATTGCAATGTGTTTTGACTGTAAGCTAAGAAAAGAAAAGAAGGTGGCTGACACTAGGAAAACTTTCTGACCACATGTCCTATGCTATGCCACAAAAGGCATTTCTTCTTCACCTGGGGGAATCATCTTCCCACAGCCAACCTATACCTTGATGCTTGTGATGGCTCTCTCTCCTGCCATTTCCTGCCCAGCTGCCTTCACCTTGGGGAATTGAATTGCTTGCTCTCCTCATATGGCACTGAGCCCCACTCCAGCACAGCACTCTACCAGGGCAACCACGTCACCTCTGCTTTCCACTGGCAAACTGAGGCACAGGTAAGGGCACCTGGGCCAAGGGGACTGGCTGCTGTTTCTTCAAATACCACCTCTCTCCTCTCTGAAAACTTGTACTATGGGGACATTCATCCTTCCCTAATAATACAAAAGAGAACAGTTTCCTTACACCTAATGATTTCCAAACTGACCAGCTGCTTATTCGTGAAATTCAAACTAGACCAGTTACTTTTCTCATCTATGGAACATTCAAGAAGCAAATAGTCTTCCCAGAATACAAGTCATGGTATGCTCTCTGAGCATGGGAACAACTCACAGTCAAAGCTCCAGGACCCACAGGTGATGCCAGACGTTTGTTAATAGACTGGAAAGTAGCAGCAGGGACACCAGCTATTGTGTTCACAATCACATTTCCACTTACAGTCCCTAAAGAGGAGGACATGGGTGAGGCCAGAAGAGAAAGACCAAGCTCTTTTCAAGCCCTGTGCACCCTCCTCACCTGTTGGGATGCTTGTTCCAGTGACTGATGTTTTAATGGTTCCTGCCTATTGAAAACGGAAACTCAGGTTAACTTCAGGTCAGGCCTTCTGCCACATAAACTCTGCAAAATCAATTATCAGCAGCCAATGCAAATCCCAGAGCATATTCCTTCGGCTGCCTTCAGTCTGCTCACCACTAGGGTTGTCTCCAGCTTGGCTCCCCTTCCCATGCTGCCTCTCATCACATGCATTACCTTCAGCCCTGAGTTCCTTCCCTCACACTGGCCACATGCAAACTTCTGTACGAGCTGCTTTCATTCTTCTCACCAATGCTTTCCTGTCACTCAGACCTCAACTTCCAAATACCACTTCTTCAGTATCTTCCTATCAACCAATCACTGTTCAAAATTTTCCTGTGATTATTACTCTATTCCACATAGGAAGATAAACTTCACTGGGCAGGAGGTATTACTTTCAAAGTCCCCACACCATATAGTGTAGACGTATCATCTGAGTGAAGGGGGAATGTTGCCTGACCACATACAAAAACTCACCACAGCTCAATGTTAATGATTCAAGGTCTGAGTGAGGAACATCTCAGTTGGTAAAGTGCTTGCTTTGCAAGTATGAGAATCTTGAGTTTAACTCCTCACCAATGTAAAAACCTCCAAGTAGTAGTGTATGTTTGTAATCCTTGTACTGGTGAAATGTAGACAAGAGGATCCCTGGGGTCCACTGGCCAGCCTACTTAACCAAATCTGCAAGCTCCAGGTGAAGGCCCATCCCAAAATTGATAGTGGACATCTCCTGAGAGTACCACCCAAATCTTTGGCCTCTGTGTAGAACAGCATTCCTGTGTACATGTATGCACCACACAAACACTTTCATGCCTGGCTGACAGCCTTAAGTGTCATCCCAGTTAGCACAGGGCCTGTTCTCTTTGAATGTGACCACACATGGCTTCAATGACTGTGTGATGAACACCACAGAAAATGAACGTAAGCATTTATGTCAACATCTGTGTTGCCCACACTCTTGAATTTCTTTTGTCTATTTATGTACTTATAGCTTGAGAATGTGGGTGAGTACTGAGTGGCATTCCCAAGTGGTAGCCGTGCATATACAGTGACCCAGAAGGCACTGATCTGTCCTCTTGCAGGGAGTGAGGGAACCACCTCATCTGTCTTATCTTACAGAATGCAGCTTCTTTCTTGTATGAGTTGTGGCCTTTGTTTTACAGCTTGGCCGCACTCATAATCAACGATTCTCTTGTTTTAAATGCTCTCAAGTCTGGATTAAAAGCATGTGTGACTATACCCAACTGTAGGACCCAGGTCCTCCTTAGTCCTGATCCTCATACTGGACCACTGGCTGGCTTCTCATACTGGATCCTCAGACTGGCTTCACCCTCCCAATCCATCAAGGATGGCTCAGTCAGCTGAAAATGCAGGTGTCCCCTAGGATGCACCCTGAGTTCTCACAGAGAGAGGTACAAAGACTATGGGTTTAGAGGCTCTCACCAGCACAGCAGCACTGCCCACAGTTGTCATTGTGGGCTGCCCCTTTGACTGTGGCTGCACAGGCTGTGGCTGGGCCTGGACCTGGGGCTGGGGCTGGACAGCAGGCTGCCCTGCTGGTGTCTGACTGCTTGCTGCCTGTGGCTGGGGCACTGGTGGTGGTGGCTGCTGTGGAGGTGGCGGGGGTTGTTGCTGCTGTTGCTGCTGTTGCTGCTGTTGCTGCTGCTGCTGCTGCTGAGGGGGCGGTTGTGTCACCGGTGGCTGCTGTGCCTTCTGCTGATCAGCCAAAGCCTAAAAGGACCAAGTGGGAAAAGAAGCTGCTAAAGGAACTGGACCCAGCCTAGGGTGACAGCATGTTACAGCAGCATGGTTGTAAGAGGACCCAGGTTTCAAGACACCATACCTTTTTTTCTTTTGCAATTCGCTCTGCACGGAGAGATGCAACTTGAATGGGAGGCAGCGGCTTGTCATAGTTGATTCCACTTAGAAGTAAAAAGCCAAAGTTAAAAAGCTCTTTTATCTATAGCTTCAGTTATATATAACAGCCATGTTAAAAAACATTGATTGAAATATTCCAGAAAGTTCATTAAGTTTTTTGTTTTTTAAATAGACTTAATTTTTTATTTTATTTATATGAGTATACTTTAGCTGTCTTCTGACACAGCAGAAGAGGGCATCAGATCCCAATACAGATGGTTGTGAGCTGGGAATTGAACTCAGGACCTCTGGAAGTACAGTCAGTGCTCTTAACTGTTGAGGCATCTCTCCAGCCCCTATACTTAATTTTATAAATTATGTATATGTGTTTGAGTTTATGCACACAGGTGTCTATGGAGGCCAGGAGATGGCACTGATTTCCTGGAGCTGGAATAATGGGTGGGTGTGAACCATATGACATGGGTACTAAGAACCGAACTCTTATCTGCTGAGCCAATCACCAGCCCTATAATTCATTAGTTTTAAACTACATATTGCCCTCAATATTTTGAAAACATACTTTGACACATTCATTCCAGCCCAGGGTATGAGTTGTGTGATTGGTCCAGGGTATATACTGTATATGCTACTCAATTACTATAGTAACTGTCATAGTCTCAGCCACCAGACTGACTATATTTCAGGCTTGTGTTAAGAAACAGTCGGACAGTGGTGGTGTGTACTTAATGCTTGCACTTAGGAGGCAGAAGCAGCAGATCTCTAAGTATGTGGTCAACATGTCCACAGAGTTCCAGGATGGCCAGGGCTACACAGAGAAATCCTGTCTCTAAAAATAAGTAAAATAAAACAAAACAAAACAAACAAAAACCCACCAGTCAACCAAAAAATACAAACAAAAACCCAAAACCAAAACAATCCCCCCCCAAACAACAAACAAAACCCAACTTGGCTTAATAATGTACAAAAAGATAATGATGGGAATATATATATGCCAAAAAGTAGCCATACAATGCTTAAATGAAAAGTGAAAGGTATTTACTTAAGAAAAAACAGTGTACAGCACATGGTGGCTCATGCCTGCTTGTACAGGATTCCCATCACTCTGGAGGCTGAGGCAGGGGGATTACTACAAGTTCAAGGCCACCTTGTACTAAAGCCTTGTCTCAAAAAGAAAACATATGACCCTGCCTCCCCAGTATACACGAGATTCAGTACTTTCTGCAGTTTCAGGAATCTACTATCAGGCAGTACACCTCCACAAGTCCTCCACAGCCTACCAAAGAACCTAGAGCCTGTCCAAAGATACTGCAAAACACTGGACAAATGCCACCCTATCTCCTCTTCCCACTAAATAAACAACTCTCCTACCAATACCCCAGAGCAGATGCTGTAAGGTTTTCTTCACCCAGCTAAATTACATGATGGGCCTAGGTGACCTCACTAATGTTCACATCTAACTATATGAGTGCCCTGCTCAGCCCATCAAAGTCTCACAGCCCCTGCAGCACACTCTGTTTATGCCTATACTGCTCTGGTGACTCTGAATCTCTTTTGTCTTCAGCTTCCTCTCCAGGCCCAGCTCACAACCCACCTTCCTTGGAGGTGACTAAACACCCTGAAACGATGCTTCCCAAACCCTAAGCATCCTCCTTTATGTCCTATTTTCTGTACAGAACACAGCTACCTGTGAAGATCCTCTATTCCCTCTTTTATGCTACATACACCTCTGGAAGGCATACCAGCATCCTTCATTATGCACTGTGTGCTCTGCTAGCTCTTGACCTATTAACAAAAACAACAGCTGAATCAATTCATTGTTTCACTCAACCAATAAGCACTGCTGCAGAGGTGCAGACAGCGAATGAGTCATATAGGGCATCTCTGAAGGTAATCCCTATCAGAAAGAAAAACATTAGGCCTGGGCTTTAAGTTTCCACATGGTGGTCCAGCAGTGGGAGATGGAACACGGAGAGGTGAATTTTAGAGGGCACTGCTAAAGGAAACCTAGTACTGCTACTGGGCTCTCAGCAAATGTGCCATGAGTTGAATCTTTGGTGGCAATGACCACTCCCACAGCTATATCACAAGGAGACATACAGGATTTAACAAGAAAGCAGGCGCTGGACAGGAAATGGCCAGTGTGCACACATGTAGTATTGAAGACAAAGAGGTGGCTGTTTCACCCAAGCAGATCTCCTTCCTAATAGTTATCCCAGAGAACATATAAAAAAGCACTGCTCGTATCCAGCCCATAGCTCAGTTCCAAAGAGAGCTTCCTCTTCCCATCTCATCATCCACCCACCTACTATTTTCTTTTTCCTGTATTGAATAACTAAGTACATTCATCTTAATATCCTTTTATGGTACAACCAACAAAAGTTGTACCTGCAGGCCAGAGGAACCTGATAAGAAACTTCCTTGCAATCACTCTCTTAGCTTTAGAACACATTAGCTATACCTGAGAACAAAACCCCTGCCACAAAGCAAGAGGGGATGATGACTACTTATAAATATAGGACATGACTCTCAATGTGTCTGGCTATCTGGCAAGGGCCACCCCAGACAAAATCTGATCAAGAGCAAAAAACCTCCAGTTTTCTCAAGCTCAGGTCTGTACCATCATGGCTAAAGCTTAAATCATGCCATTTTATACTAGAGTTCAGTATTCTACTGAAGTTAAAGTAACTAGATAAACTCATTTCAAAGGTAAAAAATGTGTCAAATTCATAAAAGTACCTTTCTGCCAGCACAGAGGCATGTTTGGGGTTCTTCTGAAAGGGATTCATGCCAAGCCTGCAACAGAGAAACAAGAACAGTTACAGAACAAGGGCGACCAATCAGAAGCAAGTCTCAGTCAGCAGCCTCTAAGCTAACACAATCTCAGTAACACAGTGAGAGCCCAGAGAACATACAGAGGCTTGATTGGGGGGCTCCTCTTGCCAGCTGTCATTTTCATCAGCTCAAAGTGGCTTGTATACAACTGGGTGTGAGTGGCGTTCTCATCCTGAGCATAAATCTGGCTTGTGCGGAGCGGACGGTTGTTCTTACTCTGAAACAAAATTGATAGGAGTTCATCAAGTTTAGACCATTAGCCTGACAACTACTCTGGAAACAGCATTTGCTGAATCAGAAGCCTGTGTCTAAGCTCCAAGGGCTGCACACCCAAGTTCCATTCCCTCCCTCCCTCCCTCCCTCCCTCCCTTTCTCCCTCCCTCCCTCCTTCCCCTCCTTTCCTTTCCTTTCCCTTCCTTCCTTCCTTCCTTCCTTCCTTCCTTCCTTCCTTCCTTCCTTCCTTCCTTCCTTCTTTCCTTCCTGGGATAACCTAATACAACAGTAGCAACAAAGAGTGATCACCATTTGCTGGTACCTGGCAATCTTCCCCAATCCTTAGGGACCTTTGCTCAATTGAGCCTCCCCCTTCACTGAGGAGAGAAATATTGCACAGGGTCACACATGGCAGGTGACAGGGTAGGGCTGGCTGCAAGTCTTCAACTGCTGAGTCTAATACCCACGGTCAGTAAAGGGCAGTGGTAATCTAACACAGATACTGTCTACCCACAGTAAACAGTAGGGCAACAGGGATGTCTAAGACTGCATTCCTTGAAGGCTGTGACATCATTTGTACTTCATGATCTTTCCTGCTCATAATGCAGATAAACAAAAGGACATTCAACAGTTGTCTACTTGCTACCCAGATACCCAAACACTTCCCCTTAGATACAAAGTGCAGAGACACGTCTGTGCAAGGTCAGAGACAAGAGTTCAAAACCCCACCTGATCCAGGACTCTCTCTGACTCTCAGTATCTCTGAATCCTAACTCCATTACTGAAGTCAGTTATACCTAGTATAGTTATGATATACTTAGGCAAGTAAACACGTGTACATATTTGTTGCTGGAGGGATGCCTTAAGTTCAGAGAGAATGCCAAGGAAAGTCAGAACTAAAAAAACAAATGTGCATAGTTACATGGATCAGCTTGTGAATACTGTCCCCTATATAAGCATTCTCCAATTTTAAACAACAACAACAACAACATTAAACAAAGGGAAGCAGGGAGAGGGGAAAGTAAGAGCCAGTGAGTCACACCCACCACCAGAGTGAAGGCAAGACAAGGCCAAAGGCAGGAAGGACATGTGTTCAGCAACAAAACCCTGATTGGTTCTAGCCATGAACAATAGCTCCAGGGCTATATAGACACATGTATGTTATGATTACTGGCATCTAGCCACCATGTTACAAGCTCCAACAGGGTGTCAACAACACGGAGGCTTCTCAATGTCCCTAAGGGTCTCAGTGAATCACTGTGTGGTTCCTTCAGGTGAAAAAGCAAAGCCTCTATTGTATAGGAATAAAAGGCACTTGATAAAACCCTAAGTGCTGTATTTCTGATCCTACAGTCCAGGCTCAGCCTGAATCTCACTGTGCTCCTTTGCACAGGCACTTACAGAAAGCTTTCCATCTCATTCAGAACACCTCCTCGTACCTTATAAATATTTTGTGCCTTTTTCTTTGGATTAGCTTCACAAATCAGCTATAAAAGAAGAAAATATTTTAGCTTTATTTTTTTTTCAATATTAAGGTAATGGCTGCTATTATTATAAATGCTTCCAGAACATAAAAGAGTGAATGTGAGATTTTAGGAAATTTTACGGTAGAAGAATCACAGAATGGTATCATGAGGAAGGCTTGCTTTTCTATTAAAAAAAGCAAACAAATGTTTTGTTCTGAAACGAGTGTTTTAGAAATGACAAGAGATGGTTCAAAGAGTGGTCACAGAAGTGAGGTGAGTGTGGCATCCTCGTTCCGAGGGCACACATGGCTCTTAACACCAAAGTCGTTTTCACAAACTGTACCAAATCAAGGACTTGTCTTGCCTGTCTTGCCAACATTGCTGTTGCTCCTAAGCTAATAGACATACTGAGATGATCAGAAAGACAGTCTTCTCTGCACACCTGCCTTGGCAACAGGGTAGAACATTTGCAAAAGCTGGTGTGACATGTGCAGAAAAACTAGGGTTAAGTGGCAAAAAAAGAAAAAGAGGGAACTGTGTAAAGGAAAAGAAAGCCAAATGGAGAAACAGAAACAGACAAACTCAGAGCAGGAAGGAGGAGAGCGGAATAGAGGCCTGCATGTCCCTGAGCAGCAGCACTGACTCATTTTCGTCCAGGATACAAACCATAGTAGGTTTCTTAAAATGAAAGACAATGGTTTGGCCATATTACCAGTCAATAAATACTTGTAATGCTCAGAATTATCCCAGAAAGAGACTGCTTGTCAAACCACTGACTGTGCTTGCAGCTCAGAAAGTATGAGCTGACTCTTCTTTAAATGAACTGGTTACCAAATAAAAAGAAGAGTTCTTCCCTCACTCATCCAAAGCTTAGTAACAAAAACTAGCTATAGTGAAGGACTGATGATGTAGTTTTCCACACTGCAGTAACAGCACAGATGCTGGCACCTGGTTCATATGCTGCTGACACCAACCCTCCACAAATGTTTACACTGTGTGTCAGGTACTATGTATACGTGGGGCCTCACTGGGTCAAGAAGGCTGACTTCATCATAGTCTACCAGGATGGCTACACTGCCCAGCAATGCACAGCAAGACCTAGTCAATGCAGAGGCCAGATCTTCCCAGGAGTCCAAGCTCACCTTCCCCTCCTCTCTGGGAATGATGACGTTCTCATAACGATTCCGGCACTGCTTGGAAGAACGGTAGATTCGACTACAGGAGTTGACAACATCACTGACAAGGTCCCAATTAGGAGTGTGGGCAGGTGACACAATCGTGAGGTTCAAGGGCAGCTCAAGCAACTGCTTTACAGCCTGGAGGTTGAGGTTTCAGAACACACAGGTCAACACATTTCAAATGCACTGGTGATGTCTTTCCACGTGTCAAAGACACCCCACATAGCACAGTGAATTGCCAATGTGGGGGAGCAAACAAACCACAGGAATGCTCAACTCAAAGATAACACAGCCACCCACCTGTAGCAAGGCCCAGTCCTCGCCGATGAGCCAGTCAGGACTGTCCTGGGCAGGTTCCCCTGAGGACTTGACATAGGTGGGCAGAGGCTTGGCAAAAGGTGTCTGCTGCTTCAGCAGCAGGTTCTTCTTCTGCTCTTTGCCTTCACGCCGGATTTTCAACATGCCAGGTGTTGCCCGGTCAAACAAGGATCGTGGTGGGACAACTGCTTCGCCGTGCCGCTGCTTCTTCTTCCGGCCTGCAGCTGAATGGGAGCAGAGTTTGGCAATATAGGATACTGAGAGATTTAACCACCAGTGAGATGAAGAAAAGGGAAGAAGACACACAGAGGCATGTAGACCAAGGAACTATAGAAACAACTGCGAAAGGCAAAAAAGTTTCTTGAGTTTACTATTTATCTGTTTTGGGTTTTCAAAACAGTCTTACTACTTAGCACAGGCTGGTCATGACCTCTTATGATCCGTCCACCTCAGCAACCCAGGGCTGTGAATGCAGATGCATGCCATGTCACACACCCTCCCAGTAGTTTTCTAGTACTAACAACTTTAACCATCAAGCCTCTTCCCCTAAAACAGGAGAACCTAGGGACATGGTACAAGAGACAATGGGGTGGATCCCTCCTCCCATTCCAGCAGACCGAGGAAGAGCCACAGTGACTTAGCCTCTCATTAGCACAGCAATTCCTGGGGGCAGAAGTCAGTGAGTAGCACACCTGAGGGGTCTGTTTTGTGCCGCTTGCGTTCCTTCCTCACATAAACAGGAGGCAGCTTAGCTTCTGGGATGGGTGTGGTCTCATACATGAGACACATAACCGAGTCAATGTAGATATCATTGTCATCCTGAGGAGGGGTGGGCGGTGTCCAGAGCTGTACAGAGAAAGCAGGATCCATAAGCTGCCAAGCTATGGGAAAGGTTGGCCCTTGATCAGGCATTCAGGGAGAGAGGTCACATACCGGCATGACTTCTGTTTGTCCATCGGCATCTTCATAGACATACTCCTATGGGACACAAACAAGTTTGAGACACAACAAAGGCTTTGCTTCATGCTACGTGTCACAAATCAATATTCAATCATGACTGTGGATTTAAAACTGTGTTTTATTTAAATCCCTGAAGTCCCGTCCCATCCCATCCGTTAAGTCAGTTTTATCAGTGAAGACCTCAAGTGTTAATTATTGCCAGCAGTGGTGGTACATGTCTTTGATCCTAGCACTTGGAAGGCAGAGGCTAACAAATCTCTGTGAGTTTGATGCCAGCCTGATTACAGAGTCGGATTCAGGACAGCCAAGGCTAAACAGAGAGTCCCTATCTTGAAAAACCAAAACAGTGTTGATTATCAGGAATATGCTTTCAGAACAGTGAGGAAAGGAGCTGAGTGTTCTCCTCAGAAGTGGAGGCTAGTTTACCATACTATAGGCATCCTCCCGAGTGTAGGTGAGAAGCTCTGCCTCCTCCTGCTCCAGCTGTAGCCGGGCCTCCCTTTCCTGCAGGGCTCTAGCATTGCGGGTTTCCCAGTCCTTCACTGATGCCATCACCAAATCCTGCCAGAAAAAAGCATAGGAAAAAAGAACTTCTGAGATCAGGGCAGGCAGGTTGTTTCTCATCTCTTGCTACTGGTCAACTCATCCAGCAACTGTGAACACACATGGTAGAGCTCTATCTCAGCAAAGGGATGTCTCAGTTGGTACTACTACATATGCTCTGCCCCTCAATCAGCCCCAAGCTGCTTTCAAACAAATGCAATGACATCAAGGTAAAAAGCAAGCAACCTAGCTGCCTGCACAGGGCTTTCAAGATCCCAGTCTTAGTGAGGCCTGCACTGCTAGGATTTGGATGTCCCTTGAATTCTTGAAGTCATAGTCAACTTCAAATCAAATTCTGCACTGAGAATTTTTGCTTTTACTATGTCATCCTAACTAAAACTTGGTTCTCTTACCTCACTGCTTCTCTCTTTTTCTTGTTCAGTGGTCGTATGGAACAATTCCAAGTAATTCAATGCATATTTTTCAATTGGTGTAAGCTATTTCAAAAATACATTTTTGAACTGGGTTAGTAGCAATTTAATAAAGATCAATAAAATTCCTCATAAAATCTTTCACTAACATTTAATTTTAAAAGTAACTGTTCTTAGTCAAGACAAACAAAACATATTTCACAAAAGGGTTCAAATGTTAAAAATCTTAGCTCTAGGCCGGGCAGTAGTGGCGCATGCCTTTAATCCCAGCACTTGGGAGGCAGAGGCAGGTGGATTTCTGAGTTCGAGGCCAGCCTGGTCTACAGAGTGAGAGTTCCAAGACAGCCAGGGCTACACAGAGAAACCCTGTCTCAAAATTACCCCCCCCCCCAAAAAAACAACAAAATTTAGCTCTAAAGAAAAAAAAAAAATCCCCAAACCTGTTCCATAAAGTCAGCAAGCTCCTCCAGCTGTGATGGTTCCTCATCATATCTAGAGCCGTCTGAGTCTGAGGACACAGCTACAGTGCTGGATCCAGGCACAGCTTCCTCTGTGGACCTCTGCACATCTTCCTCCAGACACTCGATGCTCTTGAGGGCCTACAGGGAGTCTGCACTGAGACTTGAAGGTGGACTTGTGAAATAAAGGAGTGTGTACTACAACAAAGCAGCAAGCCTCCAGATGTAGTTCCCTTCTTCTAAGAGTCTCACACATAGGCTGGTTGATAGGCATTCCAATGATAGACATGTGGAAGATCTTATAAAAGTACTATTAAGCTGGACAGGAAAGTCCAATGGAAGAACAAAACACTAGCATGAGTTAAGGATGGTAAAATGCCAAAATAAACAGGGAAATGAGGCCACCAAAAACTACAGGTTCTAAGAACAAGAAGGTGCTGTGTGGTTTCATTTCAAACCTAGTATTTATGGTACTATCCACAGCTGTTGACCCAGGGAGAACAAAACTGTTCACATCCAAATACAAAAAGCCAGTCTGGTGAGAAGGAATTGCACAGAAAACTATTGCAGAGGTCCCCAGAACATACAGGGACAGCTAACTTCATCAGAACATAAGGCACCTACATTTAAAAACTGCCACTATTCACCTCCTAAGCACTCAGGAGTACAAATCTAATAATGGCTGGGGTTGTAAAAAGAGGTGCTCACATGTGAGACAACATAACCAATGGTAAAAAAAACCCAAAAAACAAAACCTTAAAACCAGTTTTCAAAGTATCTGGCAAAACCTACAGCTTAAAAGATGACCATACTACACAAGACCCACAAAAATCATTTCCAGAAGACAACAGAGGAGGGCACCATGGTGACCTGGACAATCTTTAAAGCTGGATACAGAAAGCCCTGATGATGATGACAGGTCTAAAAATCTCTGTTCAGCAAGATAAAGAACAAACTGAGCCCATAAATACAAAGACCCCAAAAGGACAGTAAGAAAAAGAGAAAGGAGAAAACAAAACAACCCTCACCAGAGGACAGTAAGATGGTTCAGCAGGTGAAGGTATACACACACACACACACACACACACACACACACACACACACACACACACACACACACACACACACACACACACACACACACACACACCTACCTTTGAAAATATTAGGCTGGAGAGATGGTGTACTTGGTCTTTCAGAGGACCTGAATTCAGTTCCCAGCACCTTGGGTGGTTCATAATAACCTGTAACTGCAGCTCCAGGAAAACCGACTCTCTTTTCTGGTCTCTGCAGTCACTGACACTCATGAATGCATCCATATGCACACACAAATTACAAAATAAAATACATCTTTAAAAAAAAAGTCTTCAAAATTTAAAAATTTGACCAAACAATTAAAGGAAGACAGTCAAATGGCCATCAAACTCATGAAAAAGATCTTCAGATTCACCATTCAACAGCAAGATGCAAAATAAATCTACCATAGGAGACCACGGCTTAAGAGAGAGACCATCCAACTGAAGCTCTGGGCAGTTCACAGCAGCTGCAGCACTCAGATGCCACTGAGGCATGCCACTTAGCTCTATCTACTAGCTGTATACACAGGATATGCTGGCCATAGGCCACGCTCCAAGGTTTCCATTCAGTAGGAACACATGTACATGCTCTCACAAGACACTACAAAGTCATCCACACACAGGTCTGATGAGCAGTGTGGCATGTTCATAAATATTATTATCCAGAAAGGGGGCAGATACACTAGTGCCACATGAAACAAAGAACAGACCCAAAGCACAGAACTCCATTCACATCCAGCTCAGGGTGTACAACTGTAAAAGGATGCCACAAGAATAAGCACTTCTGGAAAGGAGTAGCTCAAGAAAGGACAGACTTTCTGAATAGTTTGGTTTTAGAATCAGAAAGTAGCTGGCCATCACCACTGTTGGTAAAGCTTGGATAGCATGGAACACAAGCCAGTAGCACACCAGGGCATTGCTGTACACTATCATTCATGGCTTTTGCCAAGGAGAAAGCAACAAGTCAATTGTCTCCCTAGACAAACAGCAGAATCAGAGGTGGGGCACCTTCCATGTGGAAGACATTTGAAATAAGGCCCCTGGGGTAAAATGAGCCTTCATCAAGCTAGAAGCAGAAGAAAAGGATATAAGTAGTCCTGATAGGCATCTGCTATATGCCTATAAAGTTGGCCACTGTGCAGGACCCCTATGTGCAACTCCAAACCTTCCAGTGCCTGTACTGAAACAGTAATATCCCTTACATGCTTCCAGAATATTATATCCCAACAAGGAACCAACATGAGATAACAGACAGACATTATGGGGCCTCATCTAAGTCTTCAAAGTCAGCTGTGTATTTTATAGGGAGAGTGCACGAGGGCCAGATGGGATGCATGGTTCTTTGAGTCAATACTAGAAATCAAATATGGCTCAGAAAGTCCTACTGGGAAGAGGACAATGGTTAGCATTTTCTCCTCCGTTCCTCTGATACTTCTTTACAGTTGGGGCACAGTTGGAAGGAAGGCAGGAAGGCCTCAGGATCAACAGAGGGGAGAATCAAGAAAGAGTAAGAACTGAGCAATCAGAAACCAGGTGAGTGAAAGCACACATAGTCACAGCTCAAATAGAACATTCATTGTCAAACAAATCTTACAGAAGACCAGATTTCCTCTCACCTCTATGAAAGGTCTTGCAATCTTGGGTGCGATAGTTTCGCTAACAGATGGTTCCTGAGAAAGCACCACAAATTCCTCAGCTTTCACAGGAAAGCCAGCATCATCCATAGGTGAGTAGACTTCAAACAGCTCCTGAATAGTTCGCTAAAAATAAATAATAAGCACAGTAACTTCCAGGAATAGACACAATCCTGAATCTGACTTGAGCATTGGGCAGCATAAAAAGCCTCCGAGAATCATCCCTCATTAATAAATTCACCCCCCCCAAAAAAAAAGATGATTCTGTTCACTGTGAGGGAAGTTGGGAAGTGAGACAGAGTCTCCCTATGTAATCATATGCAGTCACTGAGGATTCCTAATATATGAAAGCTACCTGAGTTAAGAATGCCATTGAGTAGTCATTTCCCTGAGCAGCTACTTCACGGATCAAATCTTTAGTTCCATTTTTTAATAATTTCTCTTCAATAGAATTGCCACTGACAAGCCTATAAAAGAAAAACAAAATATGTATACATATACAGATGAAATAAGTTATATCACCTAGAAGCACAAGCCAATACTAGGCATAGGTATCCCAAGGATAGCCAGAGAAACAGCACTTGCCTAAGCTACTCTGTCACTCCCTTTCCAATCTTTGCTCTCCTGCACTCTGGATTCTGCAGTGCACCCCTCTGCCTGCCACTGTTTCTCCCACCACACTCAACCCAGACCTTTCTCAACTGATCTTGGACTCATCCTCACTGTCTGTCCTTCCAGACCACAATAGGCAGAGTTGACAGCTTTCCTGACTTGCCTTGTGAGAGACTCTTAAGAGGTGTCCTGTTCTTAAGCTGTCCCCTGCAACATGCTAGTCCCCCAGAAAGTCTCAGAGTACTACCCCAAGCAGGCTCATATCCAGTCTATTGTTTTCCTATGACATTCACTGTTTTGTTTTAAAATATACTTTAAAAAAATTTATGTATATGGATTGCCTGCATGTATGTATACCATTTTCAAGCCTGGTGCCCATAAAGGCCAGTGGGTGGCTCTTGGTTTCCTGAGACTGGAGTTACAGACAAGTTGGTGAGCTGTTATGTGGGTACTAGAAATTGAACTTGCATCCTCTGTAAGGACAGCCATCTCTCCAGCCCTGATTACTTGCTTTAAGGATGTTAAATGCTAAAAGTCAAGACAGCTTAAGTTAAAACCATTTTCACAAAAATTTTCACAGCGATGAAAAAAATCAAATGAGAATTTTCAAGGGAGAAAAAAATTCTAAATAGGGAACATACTAAAAAGTGAGCAATCAAGGTGCAGTGCTATCTCTTCTCATGTTAACACAGGTCCAGTAGACACAATTCTTTTGCATTTAAGCTTTAGGAGTAGGAAAAAGTCAGATTCTAACCTATGAAATAACACTAAAACAGGTTGCATTTTTGTCTACCTTTGGGTTTTAAGCACATCAACATTCTGTAGCACAGAGCAAGATGGCACCACCATCTAATAATATTCAGGCAATAATGTACACACATGCAGTAGGTTGGGTTTTGTTAAAACAGGATATCACAAGTTAGCCCAGACTAGCTTCGTTTATCATCTTCCTGTCTAATCCGCCAGAATGCAAGAATTTTAGCATATGCCACCATTTCCAGTATGGGTAACATTTTTTTCTTAAAAAATAATATTGAGTGAGACTGAGATCAATAGATAAATAATATAAGCACACAGGCATACATGTGCCGCAACTCACATGTAGAAGTCTGAGAACAACTTTTCTCACAAACTGTTATCAAGGACAGACAGATGGATGGACAGATGGATGGAGAGTTATAGTGATGACTCTCCTTCTACCATGTAAGTCCTGAAGATAATTTACTCAGGTTAATTAAAGGCAATTAAAAAAAAAAAGATTTATTTTATTTATGAGTACACTGTTGCTGTCTTCATACACACCAGAAGAGGGCATCGGATCCCTTTAAAGATGGTTGTAAGCCACCATGTGGTTGCTGGGAATCGAACTCAGGACCTCTGGAAGAGTAGTCAGTGCTCTTAACCACTGAGCCATCTCTCCAGCCCAAAGACAAATATTTTAATTAGTTGAGCTATCACATGGGCCCTGTGGGTGAATTTTTAACAGACATATTGTTGTACAATGTAGTCCTTCAGGCAAAATAGCAGCCATCTTCATCAGATCAGCTGTGTCGGCTTACAAGAGAGATCATCATGAGTGGCCCTATTGATTATTGATGTTCTCTTAGAAAGATGGGCTGGGGAAGTTGTGGACCTTCATCTTTGTATGAAATTCTATACTAGCATGTAGAGGGGCTAAAGAAGGTCCAGGGAAGGTAGAAAGAGATTCCATCTATGTAGCTATGCATAAGTTATCATCCATTCTAGGGTATAGCTGCTGCTTTGAGGTTACCTGCATCCCTGTAAGAAACCATTCATGCTGTATAAGTAAGACCAATGAACTCTCTGCAATGTTTCCAATGCTATGCTTTGGTGGCATCAAACTTTGGCTTATCTTTGGGGCCTTCCTTATAAGGATGCATTGAGAAGGAATTCTTGCAATACATATTTTCATCATTGCTTGCCTTTTCAACCCCTTCTCCTAGGCAGCCAATGCAAAGGCTATGCTATCACCCTGGGTTGGCCTTTGATGTTTGTGGCATAAGGCACAATCAATTCTGTCTGTCATGGCATATGCTAACCCACACTTGTTTCCTTTGCTAAGCAGCATGAAGAAGCTCCTTATGACCATGCTTTCCTTTTGTCACCTTAGTAGGTGTATATCTGCTCCCTATTCCTGCTGCAATGAACAACACTACTGGGAGGCAGATGCCTCAGCATGGCTATGGCAGGTAAAGGGCATAGCACTTTAATTTCAACAAGTCTTCTTGTGCTGCTTTCAGAAGAGCTGAGGCAATTTCTGGGCTTTATAGACAAGGCAGCTTCCATGACTATACTCAACTTCTCTTTGATATGCTTCCTGTCTGTAGCCCCCAAGAGATATTTCATATTCAACCCAAGTACCATTATGCCCTACAGTGAGCTGGACCTTTGTGCTATGACACTTGAAATTGACTATTCAAATTCCTAGGCCCTCTGTATTCCCACTTTTAAATAAGAGCACCTTATTTCTCAGCTTATGAGACTGATCTGACCTTTGCTTGAAGAACTGCAAAGTACTCCTCCAAACTATCACTTACCTATTTGTTTATTTATTATATTCTTAAATACTCAACCTGAAGCCTATTCATCCGTTGCCTGTCTAGACTGTGTAGTGCTTCTAAGCAGGAAACAGCGACCCAGACCTAATACTCGCACATGAGACTAGTGTATTAGTAAGAAATAACACTCAGAGATTTAGAAGTGGGCCAAGGATCCCTTCTGTCTTTCCAATTAGCTGTGGAAGGCCACCAGTTACAATTTATATGCTTGAAGATAATGAGACATATCCAAAGTCTTTCAATAGATACTTTGTATTTTATAGTACTTCAAACAAGTGAAATATAAGCTGTACTCTTCAGTTACTATAAAAGATGTACAACATGTACATACTGAACACCAAAAAGACAACACACAACTGACTACATATTCAAGTAAATGTCAAGTACAAAGGCCAGAAAAAATAGCAGTACTAGGAACATGTCGAAAAGGAAAATAAACCTCAGTTATGTAGAAACTTCTAAAACTCAACTGCAGCATAGTACATCTGGCTCTATCTCTTAACTATGTTACTGAATTCCAGCCCCTACACTTTCCACAAAGCTCATTATGACTTGGCCAGGATTGTTATCACCTGTATATGTGGATGTCCTTGCACCTCCCAATTCTATCACACCACTCCTGGGCTTTGGCATCCATAACTGGATTTAGGTCATTGTCATAAAACACCACAGTGTCAGCCTCAACAAGGTTTATGCCAGTGGCACGGCTATGGGTGGAGAGAAGGGCACAGAAAATCCGCCTGTCTCTGTTGAAACTCCTCATCAGCTCCTGAGAGGAAACAAAGTAGTTAGGTTAACATTTCTGGAGAATACTGGAAGACTTTTGATACCTTCTATGATCTGTTGATTCAAGTTATTTTATGTCTGATTTGTTCCATGAATAACATCTTACCCTGGCTCTCCTGCATGCATGCATGCACTTCCTTCTATGCACAGCATCTCTATGTCATGTTTAGATAATACAGACATCATGTGCATATGATTTCTTGCATATCTGGTATTTGCTGTCAGCCCAATCTGTAGGCCCCACAAGAAAGCAGAGTCTTGCTAGGGAGGGAGCTGTGCTTTCTCCTCTATCCTCAGGCAATGCCAGGGCACTCTACAGGCAAGAAGCCCCTGGAGTAAGGCTGAGGAAGCACAAAAAGATCTCTCTAACCACATGGGACCACAAAACTGTAATGAATGTTGAGTACTTCTCTTCTGTAAATTATTTCCATGCCAAAACAGAACTAAAGTTGACCAATCTCTCTCTTCAAATAACAACCTAATTTTCTACACTATTACAAAAACAAACAAACAAACAAAAAAAAAACAGGCTCCTTTCTATTTGCATGTATAATGTGTAACAACTTTGCATTTGCTTTGAAACATAAAAAGAACAACTCAAATCTTGTTTCTCTCCCCTGCTCATGGTCCTTTGTACTATACATTCATGCTTGTACTGAGACACTTCTGGTAAGGACTTTCCAGTCTGTCGTTTGGAGTTGTGAAGAAAGTTGTGGTTTACTGCCAAGGCACAAACCTTCTTTGTGTACTTTCTTCTGCTGAATATTCACTCAATTATTAATCATGGCTTATCATGTGCACTTCTACAGTGAACAATTTTATGTACCATTCATTCAGTAAAGCATTATTGCTGTTGTGTGGAAGCCCTAGACAGGGATCACTACTTCAACTGTCTTATCCATCTCTGAGGCTGGCAATCCATGCTGCTTTCTGGAGAGCTATGCGAGAGGTTCTACAAGCACTGTGTATGAACCAAATGCTAAAAATTAATAAATATGGTCAACAAAAACATGGAAGAACTTCTTTATTCACATTTCTTTGGCAGTTAGTCTAAAAAGCATTCATATCTTTACTAGATAGCCACCTCTTTTTTTTTTTTAAAACAAATTCTTTTTTTTTTTTTTAAAGATTTATTTATTTATTATATGTAAGTACACTGTAGCTGTCTTCAGACGCACCAGATGAGGGCGTCTGATCTCATTATGGGTGGTTGTGAGCCACCATGTGGTTGCTGGGATTTGAACTCATGACCTTCCGAAGAGCAGTCGGTGCTCTTCCCCACTGAGCCATCTCACCAGCCCAGATAGCCACCTCTTAAAGTGCGTCAATACTACCACAGTGTGATTACAGATTACCCCTATTTGTCCTGAGACACCTAGGACCAGACATCCACATAGTTGACAAGCTTGTTGAGGGTGGAAAAAAAATCAAGAAAGCAGTCAGTCTGCAACTCAGAAAGTTCTGCATTTAGGGGCAGAGGACTACTGACCTCACAGCTATAGGAAAATGAGGCCTAAACCCAATGATTCAGGGTCATACCATGGAATCACCACAAAAGGATTATTTCTTACCTGTCGTTGTTCACTATTGGCATTTTCATCAATCCGTACATAGGTGAGATAATGGAAGTTCAAGAACATCTCTAAAATGTCCAGCATAAGAACCATCTGAGATAAAATCAGCACCCGACGTCCTTCAGATTTTAGTTTCTGTAGCAGGATTGCTAAAGCTTCTAACTTCCCTGAAAGAGAAAGAAAGAGAATGTCTGTCTTGCATTCTAGAACAAATGTATCTCACTTCACAAGCCATGCCAACAGGGTCTGTCATACCTGAGTCAAACTGCACCAGCCTCAGCTCCGGGAACTGCAGTGAGCGCAGTGCTGTTAGTTGTTGCAGCTGCCGGTGGTAAGGGCCAGTGTGCTCCCTCAGGCACTGCCTCAGAGCTCTCAACCTGCTGCTATACAGTGAGGGCGGCCTCGCAACCCACAGGGAGGGTGGTGTAGCCACCACTGGAGGAATCACACAGGCCACCCTGAGGATCAGAAATCACGTGTGGTCACTATGTGGTACCCTGGACCCTCTGGTAGCAATGAGGTTTCTGGGCAAGGCAGAACCCTCTGACAGTGTGAGTTGTCAGACAAGCAGCAACAGCTAGACTCTATTACTGCAAGGTAGCATTAATCTTTCCCACACAAACCCAAGACAACTTCAGTCAGGACACATCTAAATGACCAGCACAGGGCATTCTCCAGACTATAGCTCAGATATTCCTGCCAGGACTCTTGGGATAGAAGTAAATTGTCTCTGAATACAAACCTTCTAAATAAATACTACAGGTGACATGTAACTTGAGAGGGAACAGACTCAGGACAACCTACAGACAGAACTGCAAGGTCATGACCAACATAATACTACCTACTAATCTCCAGTCACCTACATCAGAAAGCTTTCTCTCCTAGTCATCAGCTGACGCTCTGTTTTAAATGTTATTTATTTTTTCCTGAGACTCACTAGTTCACTCTGAGCCTGGAGCTCAAAGATATCCATCTGCCTGCCTCTGCCTCTCCAGTGCTGGGATTAAAGGTGTGCACTACCATGTTCAGCTACTTTTATTTTTAGTTATGCTTGTGTATCTACACAGGGGTTTGTGCATATGCATGCAGTGTCTGTAGAGGCCAGAGATGATGTCCAATCCTCTAGAGCTTGAGGCACTTGTGAATCCATAACTTGGGAGCGAAGAACCAAACTAGGGTACTCTATAGGAGTAATATGGGCTTTTAAATGCTTAGTTGTCTCTCCAACATGTGAAGCTGGGTCTTTGTGGTTTGATCCCAAGCACATCATCTGAAGTGGCCATCTGTGATGTATGAAGATGACCAGCATTTCAAAGACAAACAAGGGCATGAGAATAAATGGCAATAATTCTACCATACAGCCTGGGAAGACCAGGAAGAGGCTTGCTCAGCCTGGAGTGGACTCTGTCTTTTTCTTCATTAATTTTCTTATCTATGAGACCTGGAAGGCAGGCTCCGAACACTAAGCACACGCACTGGGTAATCAGGGCCTCTCTGGACAAGAAGTAATAACGTAGTTCAGCCAGACAAAGAAAATGACCCTAAAGCTGAACCAGGAGAATAGGGCCAAGGCATACAGAAACTTGCATAGACTGTCAGTTGTCTGAAGAGCAGCATACATATCAAGGCCTAGCAGGAACAGTGTGGCTAGCTGTGGTGTTAAGCTCACTGAGGCTACTCTATTAACTTGTTCTGAATCCTACTCTTCAGTGTCCCCAAGTAACATATGGCTAGTTTTGTGGGTCAGTTTTCTAAAAGAACCAGTTAATATCCTAGGTACCAGGCCCTGTTCCCAAACCACTTAAAACCCCTAGAAACTCAAAAAGACAACCGGAGGGAAAGCAATTGGAAATAGAAACATTAAAAAAAAATCCAAAGAATGAGGAACTACAAGATATGGTGATTCATACTAGCACTGCGAGGAGGAGGCTGGAGCATCAGAAGAGTTCAAGGCAAGCCGAGGCTAGCTGTTGGAGGACAACTACATGAGACCCAAAATTAAAAAGAAAAAAAAAAACTTCTAGTGTGCATCAGAGTGAAGGAACAGAAAATAAGGATAAAGATACTCACCCACATACACTAACTCACCTGTCAAGAACATCTTGAAGAGACTCTTGACGCTGACTCAATGTCAAAATCAGATCACCTTCACTCTTTGAGAGTGACATGTCATAGTTTGCTCCTTTAGGACCCTTCCCAAGGTTGCTATCCAAAGACCAGCACAAAGGCCTCTTCCTTCTTCCAGGCAGGGAACAAACCCTTAGCAAGTCTCTGCCATACAGTGGAGTCTGGGAACAACGCCTCTCATTGATAAGATGAATCTGATCCAACCGTTCCTTCAAAAGTCGGCTCTTCTCCTCCTTGATCAAAAAGGCCAGAAAGACAAAAGCAAAACATGACCAAAAAAAAAAAAAAAGGTTATTTGAGAAACAACCTGACAAAAATCACCTCACTGAAGGCTAGTATGCATACATTCATTTCAACATCCATGGCCTACTTCTATGAAACTACTAGCAGAAAAGATGAAGAAACGAAAGAACCTTCTCTGTCTTCCTAAGACACAGAGGACACTGAGGATAAGACAAAACAAAAGGAATAAAGACCATAATGTCTGCAGTCAGAAGCCCATGTCAATTTCTTTTACTGGGAATGTGTGTTAAATCAAGGCCCTAATTCAAAGAGCATGTTCATCTCTGAAGTGCATAAACCAGAGAGGAGCCACAGGAGCCTTGGCTGCCATAGAAAAGCTTCTGAAAGCTACTTGCCATTGTGTGTCCTTGCATCTAAGCCTTACCTGGGTTGGCCCTGCAGCAGGAGAAGCTGGTTTGGAAGCCAGGCCAGGTTCTCCAACAGCCATGGCACTCACTGCTACTCGACCCGGAACACCAACTACAAATGTAAAAGCAAAGAGCTGAAGAGAATAAAGGTGTAGTTTAATAGCAGAGCACTTCCCTGGAATGCTTGACAAGTTCCATCCCTAACACCCTTGTGCTCCTGGCTCTCAAAGAAAAAAGAAAAAAGAAAAGCCAATATGCAACAGATCCATTCCTAAAGGTGGACTGCCTGGCCAAGTTGTAGCAGCTTGCCTCCTGAAATCCCAAGAAGATAAAAGGAGCTGACTCTAAGAGTTTGATGCATCAAAGCTATGTCCAGAACTAGAGTCAAGACTGTTCTGGCACAGACAGCTGATATATCTGTCCTCACACAGCCTCATAACTTCCACTGTCCCATAATGATAAAACACCACAGGAAATCAGCATATAATGAGGAACAGCTCCTTGCCTGCCCATGAATCAAACTCACCCACCAGCTCTAATATACTGAACACATGCAGGCAAGGATTGGTTCTTAGAAGAGAAGCTGGCAGAGAACAGGAGAAAAGCTGAGAGTCCAGCAGCCACAGGCCAGGCAGAGTAGTGTGCAAACCCTGTACCAAGTGCATGGCTCTACTCTCAGGGAGCTGTAGACACACTTACTAGATATTTGGTGGTTCCAAAGGTTCTTTCTTAAAAGTAAATAAAATTGTGTATATATGTGTATGTACACACACATATATGAAAATGTCTATTAAAATATACATTTACATGTGCATATATTTTATATATGTATATTAAACTTTAAAACATTTATGTGTGTATGTCTATATACCTATACATATCTATAAATAAAAAACTTTATGTATCAGTGTTTTGCCTGCATGCAAGTATGTGTGCCACATGTGTGCCTGGTGCCGTGGGTTTTAGAAGTGGGTGACAGATCCCCCAGGACTTAGAGTTGTAGATGTCTGTAAGCCACCATGTGGGTGTTGGAAAGATAGCCAGGGCCTCTACAATGCAACAAGTACGCTTAACTGATGAGCCATCTCTCTGATCCCCTACTTTTTTTTATAAGAACATGACAGTGGGGTTTGGTCATATTCAAGCAGTACACTTGAGAGAAAAAGAAAGAAGAAACCAAGTTGATGTGATGACACATGCTGTGGTAACCAGACTATCACAAACATAAGGCTTTGATATGCATAAGGCCATGGTCAGAGATGCATGACTCCTGCCAGTACCCCCGACCCCCAAATAAAGTCCACAAGAAATTTTCAGCAAGCCTTCTTCCTGTTCAGAACACCTACCTTGTGGGGTCAAGGGTGCAGGGCTTGGGCCACTGGTTGGGGGCTTGCTCCCCAGGGTGCTATGCACAGCGCCTGTCTGAGACACAGTCTGCATCACCACGGGGCCAGGGGCTCGCAGGTAGGGCTGCCCAGGGGCTGACACGATCTGGAGTACACTACCTATAATCACATGTCCACCAGAAGCATCAGTAACAGGTGTGTGCACAGTATAGTTACAAACTAGCCACTTCCAAATGGTATAGGAACAAATGAGTCTGTATACTGTCCACACACAGTTCCATTTACACAAGCAAATATATGCACAGGTCAGTAACTCTGACAAAGAAAGGATTACTTAAAAATCTCCGATTAAGACAGAAAACTACCCGAGGAAAATCTGCTTTACATCAAATCAAGAAAAGATCACTAACCCTGCACATCCCCAGGTATATATCCACTGGTGACCATAGCTGTCCTAGGGCTGTGAAGGTCACAGAAACACTCACAGACCCATGTAGCCATTGTCAAAGGGATAAAAAACTACCAAAAAGAGCTGGGCTTAGCCCAGGTGCCCATGACTCTGTGGCTGCTCTTCAAAAGCCTGCCACTTGCCTATTATGTGCCTGAACTTTCTTTCCAAATGTGTGAAAGAGAACAAGGAACCACCAACTACACTCACAGATGGTCCTGACTCTGAGATCCTAAACCCCACTAGACAGGCATTAAAGTATTACAAGAAGCTGTCACCCAGCCAGAATCCAGGGTAGTGTCTTTCAGAGAGGCTGCTGGGGCAAGGTGCAGGGAAGCTAGTGCTGCCGTAGAAACCTGTGAAACCTTAACCTAAAGGTAAGCAGTTGGTGCTGGATGCAGCTAAAGAAGCTGTAGTTGTTGCAACATATCCCTTAAGATTGATTTTAACAAACTATTCAAATTTTACTACCTCCTTTCCTTTGAAAGCAGTAATTACATATTTTTAGTCAAAGATCCGAGACATTTGGATCCAGGTGTTAAAAGTTAAAACTTTAAACTGGCACAAATCTTGGAAGTCTCAGCTACTTCAGAGGCTAAGGCAGGCAGATGGATGGCTTGTCTCAGAAGCCTGGGCAACACAGTAAGAAAGAACCCAAGTGATAGGTACATAGGTAGGTAGGTAAGTAGGCAGGTAGACAAAGCATTTTGCCTACTAAAATTGCTAGTCTTTTTGGCATTTTTAGGAACATTTAACTCATTCATACCAGAAAGCAACAAACACTTCTACCCTAACTAACAAGAGAGGAAACTCTTCTCCAAGAAGAATGGGATTGATAGAAACTGAGCATCACTTACTTAGGGCTCTGCCAAGAAGACTCATGAATGTCATCTCATTATTCTTCAATGAGCCCTCACACCTGGGGGAAGACCCCGAACCTCACAGGGATCCACCCTTCTACCCAGACAGGTTCTCAAGTGCATTGCTAAGAGTGGTGTACCTCTGTCCTTGTCAGCATTACTATCAGCTGGTTGTCTCTTACCTTGCAGCTGCAGAGGCTGGCCTGCTGTGAGCTGCCGCAGCTGGCTATGTGACAAGGTGAATTTGTTCCCTTGGAACTGCAGTGTCACAGGTGTCTCTGGCTGGGCCACGCGGCTCTGTGGCCCTGCAATGGACGCCAGCTGAGCTATTTTCACTACTTCCCCACCTGTTAAAACACAGACGAGAAGCTGAACTAACATCACTTGGAATGAAGTTACTGACCATTACAGAGCACTCTCTCACTATAAATAAGGCCAGCCTATACTATACTCAAGTATCTTCAAAACACTTGTTGGGTGTTGCTATTATTTTAAGAAAAGTTACTTTAAGACAAAAGAAAAAACTATTAAATATCAAACTTTAGTGGTTATTCTATTTAATCATAAACAGCAGGGACTTTCAGTATCAACTACTACACATCAAACTATTAAAGAATGTTTTTACTTCTCTCTCCAAATAATAAAAGGGAAAAAAGAACAGTAAACATCAAAAATATCAGACATCTATTTCATTAAATTGGAAACTCTTCGGAGGACTTACAAAATTTGAAAAAGTATGTATCCAGTGAATAAGATTATATCGCCAACACATAAAACAAACTTTAACTGCACATGCTTTTTTTTTTTAAAAGTCTAGGAAAACATGAATAAGTCAGACATAAATGTTTATGTTAATTCAAATGAGTTCATAGGATTTGATATTATATATCAAATGATCAGAAGCTTAAAGGACTTTTACCCAAGGGGTGGCTATCCAAGTTCAAATGCTCCTCTCCCAAGAAAAATACATGCCAGGGTTAGTAAAGGTGCCATAAGGAGAACTGTTAGTAAAAGACTAGCAAACTATCTAAAGATGTCTTGCACACAGAATTAACTGTGCACAAGGAAGGAGAAATGAAAGTCAGAGACAAAGAGTTACATACAGACACTTAAATCTCCCATCAGCCGTCCTAGATGGATAAAGCCAGCTGAATCATTAACTTCACACACTACAACATGTAAGAACTCCTATTAACGTAACTCTCATCACCTACAGAAACATGAGGTTATATGCAGCTCTCTCCTCTAATGTGACTGCCTAGGACAACCAATCCCCACTGTTGGACACAGAAGAGACTCTCAATCTCCCCTGATACTTTTTCCTCCCTTCCCAGTTTTCCAAAAAGGCCTCAATGTGATTCTGCTACATAGCAAATAAAACATATTTATGATCTGTAGTATTTTAGTTGGTATTTCTATAGTAGCCTAGATAATGGCCTATAGAAGATTTGGAAACCTGCTAATCCCATTGCTGGCAGTACAAAATTCTGAGTTAGGAAAAAATGAGTAACAATGAGCTGTTTTAGTCACTGAATTGTTGAGAAATGTCTCTACGGAGCAAGTATTCACCGCCAAGCTTAAACCAGGAAATTTGTGAAGAACTAAAGAACTGATGGTGTCTAGAAAACTAATGCTAATTCACATGGTCTCACCACTTGCTCCATAGTGTGAACCCTGGCACTGCTCGAACAGAACTGTGGCTAAGGCTAAAAGAAGGTACTAGCCCTCAACACCAGTGCAGCACAGAGGAAAGCAGAGTTGGTTGAGTGGGGAGGAGAAAGAGTAGAACAGAGCAGGGCCCTCGACAATGATCATAGGCAAGGCCCCACCATGACCAGCATCACACTCCAGGCCTGGACTGAGGGACAGACAGAGGCAGTGGACAGCAAAGGCTCTTCAGACATCCCGTGTTCCTGACACACTGCTCCAAGGCAGTGAGAGCAGACCCTGGACAGTAAGGCCACTTACTGGGCAAGCGGGCCTGGGCCTGCGAGGTAAGCACCAGCCGCTGGGGCGGTGCACTCTGCCCGGCCACCAGCGAGGGGGCCTGGGGCGGGGGCAGGGGTGGGCCTGGGGTGGAGGCCTGGACAGCGGTCTGAGCCCGCAGTTTCGAAGGATGGGCTGGGCCTGCTGCTGTGCTGGAGGTCGAGGTGGGTTGGTGTCGAGGCGCACCGACGGAAGCCTGAGAGTTCTGAAACGGGGCTGCTGCTGCTGTAATCAATAAGGTTGTTTTGTGCAAAGCTGTTAGAGGTTCTTTATAACACGCAGTATTTTACAACCGAATGTTAAATTACATAAACATTATTTCACAGTCTCTCAAATAAGAAGCCCACTCTTAGGACACAACATGGAGGGGCTGGTCCAGTACTTAGGTTGAGAGAAACTTAAGGCTCTGCCTGTTGCCAATCAGTGAGGCTCCATGTGAGTTCACAGAACACACAAGGCACACATCTTGGACTAGACACGGGGCTGTCAAATGCTACCAGCTGTTAGAAAGCACTCTTTAAGCACATAAAAGCTCCTGTTCTCAGCAGTACAGAAACCTCGAACTGCCGTTTTCAGATGAGGCTACAAGACCACTTCTAGGTCTTTCCCTGCCTCTTTACCATTAGTGAAGCTAATAGCACCAAATGCAACAGGAGGGCTCAAAACTTTCCTGAACAACCTTGACATACTTAAGGAAAAATACTTTGCAGAGGTCCAATCACCTGCTTAGCCAAGGAGAGCTTTCTGTTACAGGGATAACCCAATATAGGAAACAAATTACATCCAGGCAGTGTTACATGCCTGTAAATCTCAGCGCATAGGGGATTGGAAGCAGGAAGACTATGAGTTCTAAAGCATCCTGGGCTACATAGTGAGATCCTGTCTCAAAAATAAATAAATAAATAAATAAATAAATAAATAAATAAAATGGGGGAGGAGTGGAGAAAAAGTATTTTCAACTCATCGAGATTTGCAGATTGTTCCTTTGCAGGCCATTCAGAGGTGTCCACATCCCCAGCAGTGGCTATAACACTCAGTAGGCCAGGAACAGAGTGGCAGGAGCTTTCCCACAGTCTTCCATAAAAGAGAGCTCATTATGTGAGATACCTTTTGTATCTGGGTTGGCAGAGAAAGTAGCAATCGATGGCCGTCCTCGAACCTGGCCCTGTGGAGTGGCAGTGGATGCGTTGGCATTTGCCATCCGAGGTGGATGTGTGCTGGGGAATGCCACGGTGCGACCCTCAGGCTTCTGGCCATATTGCACAGGCTGAAATAACCTAGATGACCATTGGCCCAAGCAGAAGACACACAGCATCACCACAATGCAGACAGTATAGGTTCTAGAGGACTGCCCCTCAGAGATCAGTTAGGAAGGCAGGCTAAGGGATATCGAGCAGGAGCAAGATGGCTATAAGTACAGCTGGCAAGAAGCTGTGGGAGATGCTAACAAACTCTGTAGTCAAAGGTCATATATGCCAACTGGTAACACAATTACTGCAAACTTTTAGGTATAGGTCAAAGTGTATTAAGAAAAAAAAAGACCTTGGCATGTAACATCTATGTTATAACTACAGTTTTGAGTAAGAGCAAAGAAAAAGCAAATTCTCTACCTAGTACATGTGACAGGACTGCTTATGAAATGGACAGAAATGGCAGCAGCTGCGAAGACGCACAAAGTGCTCAGCTAGGCACTAGTGTGGTCACAGAGGTATGAACTCCGTGACCTAGAAAATATAAGGACAAACAAGGAGCCAGCCACAGAAACCTTTTAACGAAGCCCAAGGAAGACAAGTGGATAGTCTTATCTGTGTACACACACAGCTATAGGCTTCCTGGATGGGTCTGTGAGGCTTGAGCTGAGCAGCAAAGGAGGCAAGCAGGTCAGTCCCAAGGAAGCTAAGTTTGGGAAAAGCTTGATCTGTACAAATGTCCTCTTTATTTCTAAAAAGATAACTACTTTCTATGTTCCTCTTTGACCTCAGCCCAGGATTTTGCTTCTTTCTCATCACTGGGTTTAGTCTGTTTAGAAGCAATTCACCCTGACTTCACCCTTTATCTCTCCTACCTCATGATTTCCCTCACTCCAAATCATCATTTATATCATTCTATTGTTACTTGTTTTGTTCTGTATTTTTTTGAGACAGTTTCTCCAAGTAGTCCTGGTCGTCCTGGAACTCATTCTATAGACCAGGCTGGCCTCTAACTCAGAGAGCCGCCTGCCTCTGCCTCCCGAGTGCTGGGATTAAAGATGTGTTCCACCATTGCCTGGCTGTACTGTAACTTGTAAGAACTCCACTGTTGTTGAGTGGACCCCATGTCTGCCTGTATGTGCTCCTGTGCACGAGCGTACTCTGAATTCTTCCAAATAAGATGTCTGACTTGGTCATACAAGTTACTGCCACACCAGACAGCATGTTATTCTCAGCCCTAACATCTCCCCAAACCTTAAAGCTTACTTTATTAAAGATAACCAAGAAAAGTGACTCTCGCTCGGGATTTGCTATCTTTATTTGTGTGTCTTATTAATGTAGTTGTGCTCACTGAAAACAAGGACATTCCGAATATTCTCAAGAACACAGCTTTTCTCATCTCAATGACTGCCTTGAGTCAGCTAGAGGAAGGGACTACTCATGGCCCAGGCAGCTGACTCCCAACCAGCAGATAATCCTTGGAGCAGTGGATATGCCAGATGAGCCCCATGTGGCTTCTAATCCTTGCACATACCTGCTGGCCTTGAGCTTCACTGCTGCTGGCCGGGCTGACAGGGGAGGTGAAGCAAAGACTTCCTCCATGAGTTTCCGAGTCACTTTTTTCTTATACAGTAATTCAGCCTCATAGCGAGTGATTTTATTTTCTAGCCCAATGAGATCAAATATAGAAAGATCGGTTTCCTAAGAAGAAACAGAAATTTAAAAAGAAGAAAATACTCTGTAATAGGTGGCAGAGGAAAACATTTGACCAAGAGTCAAAACCTGCTACAAGGCCAGAATCAACCTGGAAGGCTGTTCTATATGGTGTGGCAAGCCTTCTGATGCTAAGGCCAGATCTCCTTTCACAGTGGGACAACAGCTATTTGGGTCCTCTCCATCATCATGTGACAACCTGGACTGGCAGAGGAGCAGATGCAACTGAACAGTCATCATTTGAACAGTACAGGGATAAACAGCAGTCTTCCCCAGGAAAAAGGAGGGCAGTTGTGGGCTCTATGTGCTAATCACTGTGTGGTGGTGATCCCTGTAACACTCATTGTGGAGACTACTCACTGCTAAGGGGAACTAGTCAGATTCATGACCATGACCACGGCAAAAGCAAGTGTCTTGCTTTCCACAGCACCACTAATGGATAGTTCTCAGAACTTGAGAAAACAAGAAAGCAGCATCATACTGAAAAGGATGAAAGATAGGAAGTGGGTCATGGGAGCCCTTGCACTGCTAGCGCACGCTCACTGGCAAGCGGGAGAGTTGGCAGCTGCTTGAAGAAGTAGACAGAGTGGTTACATTAGCCAGCAACTCCACTTGAAGTGCACTCACAAAAACAGGAAAACCCAAACTGTAGGAGTGTTCTCATCAGCTACACTAACAACAGTCACAAGTGGAAACCACCTAGATATGCATCAACTGACCAAAGGATAAACAAAACATGGCCTTTCACAGCAAAACGTTACCTAGCCCCTAATAGGAATGACATTCTGACATAGCACAATGAGAATGAACCTTGAAAATATTCTAAGCGTAACTGTAAATACAGTTCTGTGAGCTGCCCAAAACAGGGAGGACCACAGATAGCAGTAACTAGACAGAAGGAGCTAAAGCAGCAGTTCTAAACTTCTCAACCTGTGCATTGCAACCCCTTGGGGGGGGGGGCAAATGACTCTTTCATAGGGGTAACCTAAGACCACTGGAAAACAGATATTTATATTATGACTCATAATAGTATCAAAATTACAGTTATGAAGTAGCAACAAAAATAATTTTATAGTTGGGATCACCACAGCATGAGGAAGTATTAAAGAGCGGTAGCGTTAGGAAGGTTGAGAACCAGTAAGACAGAAAGAAGAGGGGTTTGGAAATGATTCATGCAACTATGTGGATTGTATCTAAACAGCACTAGAAATTCTGAACTATCTTTCTAAATCTTCTACTTACCTTCCAGAACTCTCTCTCCAGAACTTTGAGAATTAGAGAGGCTGACCTATACTGCAGAGAGCCTGCTGCATAGGAGGAGCCTGGTACCCGTGGCTCTACTAGTCCAGGATGGTTGCAGATTCGCTGTAGCCGTGTCAGGACACTCAAGACACTAACAAAGTGTCCACTCTTCAGAGCTTCCTGAGTCCTGCTCAGGGAGAGGAGGCAGAAAGTTCAGTGTGTGTTCATCATCCAGTCTCACCATCAGTGACTTTCCTGATCTCAGAAAACACCGAACTATTAACATTTCCCAAGACTGGGTTAATAAATCTTCTATATTGCACATTTAGGTCTACATTCCTGAACATTTTACTGAGTCATTCCAGAGAGCCAGATTTTGGTATAGGCCAAATCTCAGGTGCTACACCTTCTCAAGGGACAGGGTTATTCCTTTATAAAATCATGTTTCAGAAACATCAGGATAAAGTGCCCTGACAGACAAGTAGAAGCATCCAAGGTTTGTTTGATGTGTGAAAGGAATCATTAAGCCAGAAGACTGGACGAGAGCACCCCAGAAAGCACATCCCCTGATCCTGTAAAAAGAGTGCACAGTGGTAGAGGAGATGCCAAGCAGGCCACAGGCCAGACCCTTATGCAATATCAGACAGACAAGAGACCTACAAGGCACACCAGGCTCAGGGAGCTGCAATATGGAGTAGAGCTCTTGGATGAGAAAACAGACCACAGCATGCCCAACACCCTAAGGCAGGTAGTGAAGACTGACATAGAGAGCACTTGAGAGGGGGGTATAGAACCATGGTGAAATGATTACAGGTTCCAAACCCAAACAACTCATCTAAAGGCTGCCTAGAGAGAACCAGGCTCAGGAAGCCTAAGACCCTTGTGGGAAATGCCAGCTAGTTACACCAGGGACAACTCAGGTATGTAACAGAGAATGGTGGGAATACCGAGAAGCACTGCTAGGAGGGTATGCCACAGTAAACCTAGCTTGGATAACAGGAAAGCCAAACACAGCCAGCTCTGAGCCCTGTGATAAGGTTCCCTGAACAGGGTAGAGCACGAGAACTGAGTAAGAAGCTATCTATCTAGCTTAGGAGAGTAGACAGGGAACAGAACTTAGACAACAGATATTTTTAAAGTTACCATGTTTGGCTTTGAGTGGGCTAAAACTAAGATTTACTTCCCTGAGTTCAAGAATAGACATTTCCAGAGAAAGGGTGGAGGTGAAGGGGATACAAGTAGAAGCAAGTGATAGCAGAAAGTAACACCCCCGAGAGCCATAATGGTGCTACTATGCATCTAGACAGTGCAATGTAGAAATGAGGGTCTACCTCAGGTTTATAAATGGTGTCCAGAAACCTGGTTCCCAATTGCAAAAATGGGGCCAAGGTGCACAAAGTCTTAACATATAAGCCCTTGAATTGTGGCTCAGAGAAAGGGAAGAAAACAGTCTCACTGCCATTCTACTCAGAGCAGGAATCACAGAAGCACAAAAGATCATTTAGACAAAATGTGCTAGATCCAAAGCCATGACCTCTCACACCTCCACAACAGACGACATCACTCCCAAACACAAGTACCTTACTACCCTGTGGCACTGGCACAATCACAGATGAACAAGTTACATTCCCTGAACAATGACTTGTCAGAGCTCCTGCTTAGACGACAATTGTGGTAGTTTCAATAGGTTCGGCCACCATAGATTACTGTGTTTCAAAGCCTGGTCTTGGGAGTCGTGCTATTAAGAGGTGTGGCTTTGTTGGAGTAGATGTGGCCTTGTTGGAGGAAGTGCCTCACTGTGTAGTCAGGCATTGAGGTTTCCTATGCTCAACCTCCACCGAGCACAGAATCAGAGTCTCCTCCTGGCTGCCTTAGGATTAAGATATAGAACTCTTGGCCTGCGGGCACACTGCCATGCTTCCTGCCATGATGATTATAGACTAAACCTCTGAAACTATAAGTCCCAATTAAATGTTTGCCTTTATATGAGTTACCTAGATCACAGTGTCTTTTCACAGCAACAAAACCCTAAGACAATACATAAGGAATTTAAGGGTAACTGAACTGTTTTCCCCTTGTCTGCTGGTGGTGGCACCTGACCTACACAGAAGCTCCAACCCCTTCCCACAAAATTACTTCCAACTAGAACTAGCACATCACTAAGGTCAACAAAAGAAAATGTCAACATTTTGCTGAAATATCTGACAGAAACCAGTGCTACAGCAACATGGCCAAATATTTTCTGCTTGTGTATATGGAGATTGAACACAGTAAATGCTGTGAGGGCACATTCACTGCTCCTACTCTAAATGACAGGCAAGAGTTGGGGGGTAAACTGTTCAGCTCATAGGATGCTATAACATGGCATGGATATTACGCCCCACTGGTTTCCTTCCAGAAAGACCATATTGACCAGGTGGAGTAGTAACTACTTTCAGAGAGTAATCTGGTCAATTATCTGCATTCACATTAACTACCCAGGTATGGTGGTTCAAATATGCTTGAATCCGGCAAAGTGGCACTATTAGGAGGTGTGGCCTTGTTGGAGGAAGTGTCACTGTGTAGACAGGCCTTGTAGGGTTCCTATGTTCAAGTTCCACCCAGTGCAGAAGAGAGACACCCCCTGTCTGTAGATGATAGTCTTCTCCTGGCTGCCTTCTGATCAAGATGTGGAGCTCCTCCAGCACCACTGTCTGCCTGCATGCTGCCACGCTTTCCACCATGATGGTAATGGACTGAACCTCTGAAAATGTAAGCCAGCCACAATTAAATGTTGTCCTCTATGAGAGCTGCCTTGGTCATGGTGTCTCTTTAGAGGAATGAACCCTAACTAACAACAGGCTAACACGAGCAGCAGCACCGGCCAGTGGCATACATATCAAGCTACACAAATGGCAGGTGTGTAGATTAAGCATATATGATGGCTGAGTAAGAAATGGGAAGAGAGGATGTTCTGGAGCCTGCAGAGCTCCTGGTTGCCTCACTGACAGGCACACTTACTGAGGCAACAGGCTGCATCTGCTTCTCATTGGGCAGGTGAGCAAACCAGCACTTACCTAGGCTGTAGGATGACATCCTCATATAAGGCCTTCTGACGACTGGAAAGGCGGCACTTCAGAACATGCTCATACTTCCTGGTTAGCTGTTTCTCCACATCTCTCTTGGTTCTCCTCAAAATAAATGGCTGTGTGACCTGGAGAAAATAACCATTTTTCTCCCCTATATGCCACAGTGTATTCAGCAAAGGGCAGATATGCTTTAATTGAGTCAGCTGTAGTCACAGACGCAAACATACCCTGTGTAATCTTATGACCATTTTGTGATAGTAATCCTGGTTTTCCTCATTGGGAGCTTTTAGGGGAAAGCTCAGGTAAGGCCTGGAGATCCCAGGAATGAGAAAGTGTACCATGGTCCAGAGCTCCAGAAAAGTGTTGTGCAGAGGCACATCAATCAGAAGCAGGCGCTGCTGGCTATAAACAAAATGGGGAAAGGTTGGAACTTTGAAAAACGTAAGTAGGCTGTATAACTTCTCTATAGCAATGTATGAGAAAAATGGAGGCACAAACTCTACATATGCCTTGAGGGAATGGACAGGCAGAGAGGCACGCACAGCACTTGGGGAAGGGGAAAGAGGGTCAGAGGCAGGCAGACCTCTAAATTCAAGGCCAGTCTGGTCTACAAAGACAGCTCCAAGATAATCAAGACTACATAGTGAGACCCTGTCTCAAAGAAAAGGTTTGAACGCAGGGACTCTGTGTCTCTTAGGTCCAATAATGCTGTGACAAAGGAGAAGGAAATCTCTTTTCACTAAACTGATATATATATGCAATGATTTTAAATTTCTTTAAGATGAATCTTTAGGTAAGAACACTTGGAGATTTGAAGATAGAACACTTGGGTATGGTCAGACCTCTGCAGCTTGAAGATGGCTTCCCAGTGCCGCTCAGTCATGCCCTTCACCCTCTGCATTTCATCAACAACGAGGCATTTCCAGTGTACCCTTGAGAAGGCGGTGTAGCCCCTGAAGAACTGCTTATAGGACGTGATGCAGATGTGGAAGTTATTGGGCTCGGTCCACTCCTGCAATACAGAAAAAAGTTCCATCTCCCTGCAACTGTCTGCAAACCATTGCTAGGCAGTCGCCCTCAGTCAGGCTGCAAATATCACCAGCAATGCAGCCTATTCTGCAGAACAACTACAAAAGGAAATTCCAAGATATTATTCTCTGTTCTTCTAGAGCCCAACGACAATTTAGGCTGCTGGGTCTAGTGTCTAAACAATAGACACTAGACAATTAGGCTACTGTCTAGTGACAACAAGACACTAAAAATTATCATTGGAAAAATAGATTACCAGAGAAGAAGACTGGCTTTTATAGTGCATAATCCAAGCAAGGAAGGCAAAAAGAAAAAAGAAGATGTCTACATTGCAACTAACTGAAATGAGATTTTTAAAGCAAACTGGAGAATGGGTCTAACATATCCTCTCTAAAATTCATGGGAACTGGATCCCCACCGTGGCAGCATTAAGATTGGAACCTTCTCAGTTTCCAAGAATGAGTCAGTGCTTTATGAAAGGGTGGCAAAGATCCAAGTAAAACCTTTCTGCATTTCTGCCCTCACCTAGGTAAGCACAGAACAAGAAATATGTCATCTTAGAAACTGAAACTAGGCACTCACCAGATGCCAAACCTATCCGGAACTTGGTCTTAGATTTCTAACTACATTCCTGTTCTTTATTAATTATCATCTCTATGCCTTTTTTGCTCTATATTTTTACAACAGGAGAAAAAGACTAAGATAGATGGTAAATTGATAAAAACTGATCTATACACATTCAATTGGGAGTTGGCACTATTAAGTACTGGGAGCCAAAGGAAACTTGTATCTGTCACAAATATTCCTGTTTAATCCAGAGAAATCATACAGAACTCAGGAGGTCTCACACACTCCATTAGCAAAGTCTTAAGGTAGGAAGTATTGCATTTTCTCTCCAGCAAATATTCCATTCTGAACTATTTTCCTTACAATATTGGGAACTAAACTCAAGGCCCATACATGTCAAGAAAGCACTCTATTGCCAGGCAGTGATGGCACATGCCTTTAATCCCAGCACTTGGGAAGCAGAAGCAGGAGGATTTCTGAGTTCGAGGCCAGCCTGGTCTACAGAGTGAGTTCCAGGACAGCGGGTACTACACCAAGAAACCCTGTGTCGGAAAAAAAAAAAAAAAAGAAGAAAAAAGAAAAAAAAGAAAGAAAGAAAGAAAGAAAAGAAAAGAAAAGAAAAGAAAAGAAAGTACTCTATTATATCTGTAGCCCAGAAGGGAAACAGCACCTCAAGCCTAAGCAGCTTTTCTCCAGAGAACGGGGAGTCAACTTTGTGTCCTCTCTGCTTCAAGGGGCTCAAATTCTGGAATTGAATATAGGTTTGGTAACTTACAAATTTGTCAGTGATATGCATTAAGCAGTATGTAATTGTACTCAAAGTGGCTGAAGCAGGAGGGTCAAATGTTTGAAGCCAGACTGGGATACATAAGATTTTAGGTTAAGAAAAATTAAGGTGTTTAGGTTTATTTCATGCTTAATCATTATTAAGAGATGTGTGAGTTACGTCTGTGATGATGTATATATACCACAACATGCCTACAGGGATCAGAATACAACTTTGTGGAGTTGGTTCTTTCCTTTGTACCTTCCCATGGCCTCTAGGGATCAAAGTTAGGTTGTCAGGCTTAGGTAGCAAATGCTTTTTACTCTGCTGGGCCATCTCTCCAGCCCCTGTATAGCATGTTTAAAAGCTATTTAGCTAAAGGCATAATTAACCTGGCACACCTCTTGTCTAGGAAACATGAAACCTGGATACATCTCCAGCACTGCAAAACAAAGACAAAGAGAGGGAGGTGGCAATAAGATGGCACTACCTGTCTCTTTGCTTTGAGTTCTCTGTGGCTGCCAACATAAGAAAGAGTTTTGAGGCCAGGACACCAGCGTTTCAACTCAAGTTCCCACTTGAGTATGTTACAACTCCTCATGACGACAAGATGAGGGCCCCAGTTACCTATAAAAGAAAAAAAAATCTGTGAGATCCAGGTACCTAAAGTTGAGTTTGATTAGAAGTTTGTTAAATACAGGACCCACAAAGAATGCAGAATACAAGTAAATAAAAACTATCCTCCAAGCCAGGCAGTGGTGGTGCATGCCTTTAATCCCAGCACTTGGGAGGCAGAGGCAGGCAGATTTCTGAGTTCGAGGCTAGCCTGCTCTACAGAGTGAGTTCCAGAACAGCCAGGGCTATACAAAGAAATCCTGTCTTGAAAAAAACCAACCAAACAAACAAACAAAAACAAACAAAAAAACCTATCCTCCAGTATACTTATACTACCCAAGTGTGTCTCCTGCTGCACTATGTAACAGGGGTCAGGCTTCCAGAAACACAAAAATAAAACCAGGACCCACTGATAACCATATGAACTTCTATCATTTGAGGCTGCAAAAGAACCATTTTCTAGGCTAGGTGTGGTGGTGCATGCCTTTTATCTCAATGCTCAGGAGGCAATGGCAGGTAGCGCTTTATGAATTCAAGGTCAGCCAAAGCGGCAGAATGAGATCTTATCTCAAAAACCAAACTAACCACCAAGAAAACCCTTTATCCATGGCAAGCAACTACCCTAAACAAGAAAGCTGTTGACTTGGGACCTCAGGCCCTGATTAATCCTTTCCAGTAGCAAGCACCCTGTAGCTCAGACAGACAGGTACCTCTTTAGATACTCAATTCTAGGCAGAACATATTCAGTTTACCTAGTGATCAAACTTGCCTGAAAACTGAATTTTAAGAGCAACCCAGAGAGTTGAATGCACATAAGGATCAAGGACAAGAAATGGGTGGTTTTAAGATAAAGTTGCACTTCATATATTTGTGGCCAAAGATGAAGCAGTGCTACTGATTCTAAAAAGGAACTGCTCAAGAAAAAAATGAACCATTGTTTTGGAAGAAGCTTCAGAGAAAAAAACTTAGCAGAAGTCAGTAAACCTTTTTTTCCTTATTGGTAGTGATGCTAGGGATCAAGCCAGGCCCTCTCTAAGCACTGGGCTAAAGAAACAGCTCAAGTTTGACTCTCAGCACATATTTCAGGTGGCTCACAACTACCTGTATCTTCAGCTCCAGGAGTGTCTAACACCTCTAGCCTCAATAGGCACCCACACATATACACGTGTATCTATCTACACACAGACATACATGTACACATAACTTAAAAGGTAAAAATACAATGTTTAAATCTAAACATAAAACCTTAGAAATAAAGAAACATGATCAAATTAGGTTTTAGAGAAATCTAAAGCAATATTCTCTCCAGAAAGGAAAAATCTAAACTGGGGCTTGCAGAGGATTCAGGTTTGTTTCCCAGTACCCACAGGGCAGCTCACAGCTGACTATAATACCAGTTCTAGGTTATTTAATGCCTCTTCTGGCCTCTATGGGTACCATACATCCACATGGTACACACAGATATTCATATAGGTAAAATACTCACACATATAAGATAAAAATAATAGGTAGAGCTGAAGATGTGAGTAAAGGCTCTGTCTAGCATGTACAAGGCCCAGAATTCAATCAAAGGAAAGAAGGAAGGAAGGAAGGAAGGAAAATAAAAAAGGTTGAAAAGATGGCTCAGTGGCTAGAAGTGTATGCTGTTCTTGAAGAGAACCAAAGTTCAGTTCCCAGTACCTATGTCAGGTGCCTCACAACTACCTGTAACTCCAGTTCTGGAGGATACAACACTCCTCCTGGTCTTCAGACAGACTGACATAAAAATAAGTCTCTAGGCCAGGCAGTGGTGGCATACACTTCTAATCCCACCACTTGGAAGCAGAAGCAGGGGGATCTCTAGGATCAAGGCCAGCCAGGTCTACAGAGTGAGTTCTTGGAACAGCAAAGGATACACAGAATAACCCTGTCTCAAAAAAAAAAAAAAAAAGTAACTTTATGCCAAAATGCCCTCATGTAACAGTACCATCCACGTACAATAAATATATACAATAAAAATCTTTTTTTCTTTTTCTTGGACAGTCTCCATGTTGTCTTGGCTGGCTTGAAATTTGCTGGAGATAGAGCAGAGATAGATCTCTATCCCAAGTGCTAGGATTAAAAGCATGTACACCACCATACCCAGAACAATGAAAATTTAATTTAAAAAAAAAAAAACAAACTAATATTTCCATTCTTGAGGCCGGGCAGTGGTGGCACATGCCTTTAATCCCAGCTCTTGGGAGACAGAGGCAGGCGGATTTCTGAGTTCGAGGCCAGCCTGGTCTACAGAGTGAGTTCCAGGA
>NW_022196905.1:103650823-103652357 GCF_008632895.1 Mastomys coucha
AAAAAAAAAAAAAAAAGACAAAGACAAAAACAATGTAGGGTTGATGGGCAATTCTTATCTTGTGCACATTTCTCAGCACACTGTAATAAACACTGTAGTTGGGTAGTGGTGGTGCTCGCCTTTGATCCTAGTGCTCAGGAAGCAGAGGCACATGGATGTGAGATCAAGATTGCCCTGCACAGTAGAACTAGATCCAGAACAGCGAGGGCTACACAGAGAAACACTGTCTTGAAATTCAACAAACACAAATAATAAATTAATAAATTAATAGTTTGTGGAGAACCAGTGGTTATTTAGGACAAGGATGAGTCCAAGAGACATTAATTTAGGCTAAGACGGAAGACTCTAGGACAACAGGAAATGTCCCAAGTAAGGAGCATCTACTGTTTCTCCCAGGGGCCAGGCAGAGCAAAAGTGGCAAGTTCAGCTAGCTCCTCCTCCTACATATGTGTCCTGCTGAATCAAGCCAAAGGACCCTCTATATACCAAACTCTTCAATAAGCCCATCTCTTCTGGCCTCAGAAGCGACCAGCAAAGTGGACAAGCCCTTCAAACCCAGGCCTGCAATGATGCTATCTTTTAGCTGAAGCAACGTCACACCTGCACAAGGACCTCAACCCTTCTTCCATATGGACACCTAACCATCTTTCCAACTGTACCTGTCCACTGCACTATCTCTGGATATACCATGGCATTCCAGCCCCACACCCACAGTTCTAGTTCCCTGGATCCCTCACATATAGTGTGATGGGCTTCCATGTCCTGACTGAGACTCCTCCCTATAGGTCTATGTACCTGTCATCCCCCAAAGATGACAGTCTCACCTACTCATTCCCTCACAAATAACAACATAAAGACTCCTATTTTAAAAGTACAGATGTTTTCTAACTATATAGTTCCATAGTAAAACATTTTAACCATTGCCTTAAATGTTAATTCGAAAATTCTAGAAATAACAACCCATTTAAGTTTTAATTTTTCTGGGAGATGGGGCAATCCTTTTGTCTACTTTATCCACATTGTGCATGCCATCTGCTTGCTAGCACCTGGTAGAAACACTGGTTATAAGATCTATGGTCATGGTATAGCAGGGCTTGTTCAAATGACACTTTATTTAGGTAAAAGTTCTAAAAAGGAAAGGTAGTAAGCTGGTGCTTTGGGTATGTCAAAGAGAGGCCATCATATGCTTATTTCCAGTAAAAGTTCTGAACTTATGGTGAAACATAGTATAATCCAGGATTTCAGGACACACTGGTGTCCTAAAGATGTCTCCTGAAGACAGAATAAACTTGTAAATATAGTAAAATGTTTAACATCCCTTTTCCTTAAATAATAAAATAAAAAGGCAGAGTATTTTATACATCTTTAATTAGCTATGTATGTGAGTCTACTTTAAAATACATTTAAGAAATGGTGACACCAGCAGAACTAGCACTTGGGAGGCAGAAACAAGTGGATCTCTTGAGTTCAAGGTTGGTTTACTGAGTTCCAGGACAGCCAGGCCTATGTACAAAGACCCTAATCTCAAAAAAAA
>NW_022196905.1:103652411-103673262 GCF_008632895.1 Mastomys coucha
AAATCACTTGTTGATACTAGACCAAAAACAGAAACAAATCAAAGGTGGGGGGAGGGGGGAGGCAGACAAGGACTCCAGAAATCAATCTACTTGTATAGATTCGATTCAAAACTGATGAGACAGGTACAATTTCATTAAGCCTGTAGATCTGACTTTAATCCCTGGCTCCTATGTGGTAAAGGAGAGAACCAACTCTGTAGGCTGTCCTTTCACCTCAACAATATACACACATACACAGAAACAAATATTTTAAAAAAAAAAGGAGGGGTTGTTTGCCTGAGAGGGGTATAGCTCAGCAGTTAAAGAGCTCATTCAAGATCAGAAAAACCCAGCAAAATATTCACTCACTACAGATGAAAAAACAAGATATTCTATGATAAAGTGAAACTTAAACACTATCTAGCCACAAATCCAGCCCTACAAAAGGTTCTAGAAGAAAACTCCAACCCAAGGAGGATAACTACAGCAATGAAAACACAAGAAATAATCTCACACCAGCAAAACCAAAAGAAGGGACATGCATGCCCTCCCCACGTCCCCAACAATGAAATAAGAGGAATTAGCAATCATTGGTTATTGATATCTCTCAGACATGGACTAACAAAAAGGCTGTACTAGATGCAATACAATACATGCTAGAGCAAGCAAGCATTATGAACAAAATGAACCTGAAAGAACATTTCACCCAAACACAAAAGAATATACCTTCTTTTTTTTTTTAAAGTTAGCTATTTATTTATTATATGTAAGTACACTGTAGCTATCCTCAGACACTCCAGAAGAGGGCGTCAGACCTCGTTACTGATGGTTGTGAGTCACCACATGGTTGCTGGGATTTAAACTCAGGACCTTTGGAAGAGCAGTCAGTGCTCTTAACCGCTGAGCCATCTCTCCAGTCCAGAATATACCTTCTTTTCAGAACCTCCCGGAACACTATCTAAAACTGACCACTTACTTGGTCATAAAACAAGTCTCAACAGAAACAATAAAACTGAAATAACCCCAAGCGTTTTATCAGACCATTATGGATTAAAACTGGATTTCCCCATGTGTAGTGAGTGGCGCTTGCCTTTTACTTCAGCACTCAGGAAGCAGAGGCAGACGATCTCTGTCAGCCTACTCTACAAATGAAGTCAACAAATTTCTACACAGAGAAATCCTGTCTCAAAACCAAACCAAACCAAACCAAATAAACAAAATTCAAACCAAACTCAAACAACAATAACAACAACAACAAACACCTCAAAACTGGATTTCAACAGAAAGCCTACAAACTCATAGAAACTAAACAACTCTCTATTGAATGACTGCTGGGTCAGGGCAAAAATAAATTTAAGACTTTCTAGAATTCAATGAAAATATATGCACAACATACCCAGACTTATTATGGGACACAATGAAGTGGCGCTAAGAGGAAAGTTCCTAGTACTAAGCACCCACATAAAGAAATTGGAGAGATCTTATAAGAGCAACATAATAGCATACCCAAAAGCTCTATAGCAAAAAGAAGCAGGCTGGAGAGATGGCTCAGTGAGTAAGAGCACTGACTGCTCTTCCGAAGGTCCTGAGTTCAAATCCCAGCAACCACATGGTGGCTCACAACCACCCGTAATGAGATCTGATGTCAGACACGCAATGGTGCATCTTAAGACAGCAATAGTGTACTTATCTATAATAATAAATAAATTTTGGGGCCAGAGCGAGCAAGGACTGAGCAAGTGGGGCTGACCCAAGCAAGCGGGGTTGACCAGAGCAAGCCAAGGTCTGAAATTCAATTCCCAACAACCACATGAAGGCTCACAACCATCTGTACAGCTATAGTGTACTCATATACATAAAATAAATAAATAAATAAAATCATAAAAAAAAACCTAAAAGAAACAAACAAACTCAAGAACAGTAAACTACAGGAAATGATCAAGCTCAGGGCTGAAACCAATAAAACAGAAACAAAGACAACACTACAAAGTATTAATGAAACAAAGAGTTAGGTCTTTGAGAAAAATCAACAAGATAGATAATCCCTTATCCAAACTAAATAAAAGACACAGAGAGAATATCCAAATTAATAAATTCAGAAATAAAAAGGGGGACACACAGACAACAGGGAAACCCAAAGAGTCATTAGGTCATACTGTAAATACCTATACTCTACAAAATTGAAAATTTAAAAGAAACAGACAATTTTCTCAATAAGTAAAAGCTAACAAAGGTAAGTCAAAATCAGATAAACAAGTTAAATAGGCCCATAACCCCTAAGGAAATAGAAGCAGTCATTGAAAGTCTCCCAAGCAAAAAAAGCCCAAGGCCTGGTGGTGGTGGCACATGCCTTTAATCTCAGCACTTGGGAGGCAGAGGCAGGCGGATTTCTAAGTTCGAGGCCAGCCTGGTCTACAGAGTGAGTTCCAGGACAGCCAGGGCTACACAGAGAAACCCTGTCAGGAAAACCAAAAAAAAGAAAAAGCCCAGGACCAGATGGTTTAATACAGAATTCTACCAGCCATTTTTTTTAAAGATTTATTTATTTATTTTATATATATGAGTACATTGTAGCTGTATAGATGGTTGTGAGCCTTAATGTGGTTGCTGGGAATTTAGGACTTCTGCTCACTCCAGTCGTTCCTGCTCGCTCTGGCCCAAAGATTTATTATTATATATAAGTACACTGTAGCTGTCTTCAGACACACCAGAAGAGGGCGTCAGATCTCATTACAGGTGGTTGTGAGCCACCATGTGGTTGCTGGGATTTGAACTCAGGACCTTCGGAAGAACAGTCAGTGCCCTTATTCTCTGAGCCATTTCTACCAGACTTTTAAAGAGCTAACATCAGTACTCCTTAAATTATTCCACAAAACAGAAACAGAAGGAATATTGCCAAATTCATCTATGAGGCCAGAGTCAACCTGAAGCCCAAACCACGCAGAGATTCAACAAAGAAAATTACAGACCAATTTCCCTCATGAACACTGATGCAAAAATACTCAATAAAACTCACAAACTGAACCCAAGAGCACATCAAAAAGTTCATTTACCATGAACAAGCAGGCTTCATCCCAGAGATGCAGTGGTTCAACAAACAAAAACCAGTCAATGTAATCCACCATACAAACAAACTTAAAGAAAAAAACCATGTGATCATCTCATTAGATGCTTGAAAAGCCTTTGACAAATCCAACACCCCTTCATGATAAATGGCTTGGAGAGCTTAGGGATGAAAGGGACATACCTAAACATAATAAAGTTGATTTACACTATGCCAATAGCCAACATCAAATTGACTGGAGAGAAAATCAAAGCAATTCCACTAAAATCAGGAACAAGACAAGAATGTCCACTCTTTCCATATCTATTCAGTATAGTAATTAAAGTTCTAGCTAGAGCAATAAGACAACTGAAGACTATAAAGTAGAAAGAAAGAAGTCAAAGTATCATTATTTATAGATGATATGATAGTATACATAAGCAACCCCAGAGAACTCTTTCAGCTAATAAACACCTTTGGTGAAGAGGCTGGATTCAAGATTAGCAAATCCCCCTGACCCACTCCGACCCAAAGCAAATGACAAATGGGCTGAGAAGACCCGGGAAGTCAACCCCCTTCACAATATTCACAAATAATATGAACCATCTTGGGGGTAACTCTAGCCAAGCAAATGAAAGATTCGTACAACAAAAACTTCAATTCTTTGAAGAAAGAAATTGAAAATTATCATCAGAAAATGGAAAGATCTCCTATGCTCATGGATCTGTAGGATTCACAGAGTAGAAATGGCCATCCTACCAAAAGGAATCTATAGATTCAAAGCAATCTCTAACATAATTCTTTACAGAACTTGAAAGCATAATATCCAATGTCATACAGAAAAACAAAAAAACCTAGGCTAGCTAAAAAAATTCTGGAGGTATTACCAGCCATAATTTTAAGCTGCACTACAGAGCTATAGTAACAAAATTTGCATGGTATTAAAATAAAAACAAAATTCAATGTAATTGAATCGAAGATCCAGAAGTAAATCCACATACCATTTTCAGGAAAATGGATGAAACTAGAAGAAAATCATCCTGAGTGAGGTAACCCAGAAAGACAAATACCATATATATTCACTTGTAAGTAGACATTAGCTATTAAATAAAGGATAACCATGCTATAACCCAAAAATCCAGCTAAGTTACCAGGAGGGGGTCAAGGGAGACACAAAGATCTCCCTGGGAAGGGGAAATGGAATAGATTTTGTGAGTGGACTGGGGATGAATGGGGATAGGAACAGGAGGGTTCAGTTGGTGGGGAATAATGCAAGGAGAAAGTACTGGGAGACACGACTGGAACTGGAAGTATTTGGTAAGTGATGTAGAAACCCAGTGCAGTGGTAAACTCTTGAAATCTACAAGTGACCTTATCAAAAGCCTCCCAGTAATGGGGGCTATGGAGCCTCAATTGCCCATCTTCTATAACCAAGCAAGGCTCCTAGCAGTGGGACAAGTTATCGACCCAGCCACAAACCTTTGACCTACAATATGTCCTGGAGTAATGGAAGTGTAGAACTTGTGGGAATGGCCAACCAATGACTGGTCCAATTTTAGGCCCACACCACAAGAAGGAACCCACACCTCACACTGGGTAAATGGCTCAAAACTAGAGGTTTGTCAGCTGAGAGACCCAGAACAGAACCGAACATGACTGGCAAAAAAAAAAGGCAATAGAATGTTTTCCAATGATACTCTACTATACTCAGTGCCTACCCCAACTGTCATCAGAGAGATGTCATCAAGCAAACAGTAGGAACAGTTACAGAGATTCACAGCTGAACACTAGGTGAAGCGAGGGATATTCCACAGAAGAGAGGGAGGAAGGATTGTAAGAACTAGAGCAGTAGAGGATGCCACAAGAATAGGATCTACAAAATCAACTAAGCAGGGCTCATAGGGGCTCACAGAGACTGACGTAACAACACAGACGGATGCTGTGTGGGTCTGAGCCAGCTCTTCTGCATGTATATTATGACTGTGGGACCCCCCAACAGTGAGTGGGAGTGGTGGTATCTCTGACTCTTTTGCTTATATATGCTTGACACCTTTTTAGTTCTACTGGTTTGCTTTTTTTCTCCCCCGAGACAGGGTTTCTCTGTAGCCTCGGCTGTCCTGGAGCTCACTCTGTAGACCAGGCTGGCCTTGAACTCAGAAATCTGCCTGCCTCTGCCTCCCAAGTGCTGGGATTAAAGGCGTGTGCCACCACCACCCAGCTCATCCAGCCTTGATATGAGAGTTTGTGCCTAGTCTCATTGTAACTTGTTATGCCATGTATGGTAGATATCCCTGGGATACCTGTTTTGTTTTGTTTTGTTTTTCTTTTTTGTACTATCGAGACAGGGTTTCTCCGTGTAGCCCTGGCTGTCCTGGAACTCACCCTGTAGACCAGGCTCAAACTCAGAAATCCACCTGCCTCTACCTCCCAAGTGCTGGGATTAAAGATGTGCACCACCACTGCCCAGCTTTGTTTTGTTTTTTTATGGTAATAGAAGAGTGGCTCCTGGGGAGAGGACAATAGGGGAAGAAACTGGGAGGAATGGTGTGGTTGAGATATAATGTATGAAAAGAATAAAAAAATAAATAAAATTTTTTTAAAAAAAGTCATTTCTTGGCTCAAGAAAGAGAGAAGAGCAGAAGAGGCTGACAAAGTCTTTTCCCTCAGATCTAACACATGCTGTTAGTGGAAACTGAGAGAATCTTACCTTCATTACAGGCAAGGTGAGCAAAAAAAGCAATGATCTGCACAGTTTTGCCAAGCCCCGCTTCATCAGCTAATATGCCATTGAGATTCTTCCGGTATAGCTTGGCCAACCAGTCAAGGCCTATCTTCTGATAGTCTCGGAGAGCACCATACAACAAAGATGGAGCGCTAAACTTCACCTATAGTGACAGACAGACCAGCCCAAGAATGAGTCATCAGTATACCTTCTCAGAGCCTAAATCTGGAGAGTACTAAATGATTTACAGAGCATAAGGACATAAGAACTGCCTTTTCCAGCAACTCCTGTGCAGAGTGTTGGGAGGCCAGCAAAGCTTTCCTCACCGCAGTTGTGACCCGAGCACTGCCCTTAGGGAGGATGGCTTCAGCCACAGCAGTAACTTCTGTGATGTCCTTGGTGTTGGACTTTCCAATGCTCATTCTCTCTGCAGCTTTAAACTGATCCATGATGAAGAGTGAGTCAATGAGAACGGAGTCCCTCCGGCTCTCCCTGTCACTAGGACAGTCTTCTACATCTACGACAACAATGAAATAGACACAACTAGGACTGCTGTGAGTTTTATGACCCTAAACATAGATGAGGAGGAGGCAAGGAAGAACAAAGAATTGATATGTATTTTTCATTGCAATCCATTTTTATACATCCATAATGCTGTAAATGAATGACATCATAATAAACTACATCTGGGACTCAAAGCATAATCTGCCACAGCCTGGTATCTAGGAAATGGCTCTGTTGATTGAAAGCCAACAATGTGGACAGGAATACAAGCACCTCAGGTTTAATGATCTCCCTTCTGCTGCCATCAAAAAAGGGGGGTGGAGGGGAGGGTAAAAACATGGCCGAAGTGTGAAAACAAGGAGGAAGCTTTTGTCTCTGACCCTAGGTCTTACTGTAGAGGGAGGGGACTGTGACAAGCCCTGAATTGCACAGGTGAACTCTCTAGCAATGGTCTTACCCCTTCTTGTATCCTCTTTTCCCTCTCACATGATATTATTTAATAAACAGAAGAATCAGAATGATTCTGCAGGTCTGTGTATCTATATAAAATATCTAGTAAGTAAAATTAGACACAAAAACCCTGCAAGTTAATAAACAAATACAACATAGCCTGGGCAAACAAAGAGCAAGCTGGACTAGGAGATACTTAGGTTCAGAAACCACAACATAGATCCTTTCTCATCCTTCATACTTCACCCACTGCTCTAATAAACATACCAAAGTAAGTAAAAACCATAGAACTTGCTGGGGGTAGGACAGGCCTTTGATCCCAGAACCTGGGAGGCAGAAACAGGCAGGAGTCTGAGGCCAGCGTGGTCTACTGAGAGAGCTCTAGGTCAGCGTAAACAAAACACCAGAGTACTTAAACCTTACTCAATAGGAAAGCTACATATTAAATACACTTGTTTTTCCTGGCTCAGTTTTTTTTCATTCTTTGTTTACAGTCACACACAAGCTTTATCCTATTCAAAGGAGAAAGCCCCTGCCATGACTGACATGGACTGAAGAACCTGTCTTTGGGTCCAACACTTTCAATTTCTTACATCTTATTAAGTCTGATTTTGGCTTTTGCTTTAAACATGAATTTTTTTTTTTTTGATATTTTCTTTATTTACATTTCAAATGTTATCCCCTTTCCTGGTTTCCCCTACAAACCCCCTCCATGCCATCCCCCCTCACCCTGCTCACCAACTCACTCACTCCCACTTCCCTGTCCTGGCATTTTCCCTACACTGGGGCATTGAGCCTTCTCAGGACCAAGGGCCTCTCCTCCTACTGATGTCCAACAAGGCTATCCTATGCTACATATGCAGATGGAGCCATGGGTCCCTCCATGTGTACTCTTTGGTTGGTGGTTTAGCCCCTGGGAGCTCTGGGGGTAATGGTTAGTTCACATTGTTGTTCCTCCTATGGAGTTGCAAGCTCCTTCAGCTCCTTGGGTCCTTTCTCTAGCTCTTCCATTGGGGACCTTGTGTCCAGTCCAATAGTTGGCTGAGAACATCTACCTCTGTATTTGTCAGGCACTGTCAGAGCCTCTCAGGAGACAGCTATATCAGGCTCTTGTCAGCAAGCAAAACACAAATTCTTTACAGCACTAAAAACATACCTTCTTCCCCGCTTGACTCTTCATGATCAAGTTCAGGCTGTGGCCACTGAAAATTTGGCAGAAAGGCACCTTCATACAACTTCATCAAATCAATTAAGGGCAACTCAGCTGGAAAGAATATCAGGAAAAAAACAAGAACATTTTATAACTGTAATTTAGCTGCAAAGGAAAAAAAAAATCAGTCAGAAAAGCACAGCAAAAAAGTGAATGGGCAGCTCATCACATACATTCCTCTGCTTAAAACAGAAGATGCAGGCTGACATTGTTTATCCAAAAAGACTAGGACTAGACAGACGTATTCATAGCTCTTGATTTTCTGTATTGGAAACTATCTACATACAGCACACATCTGAAAATCCACTATCCAAAATGCTCTGAAATCTGATACTTCAGAACAGTATTTTTTCTCAAAAAAGTTTTAATTTTAAAGCATTTTGTATTCTGGATTTTTAGATTAGAAATGTATAGCTTACAAATTCTAAAAATACATTTTCCCCCCAAAAACTAGAATGATGCTCATAATTAATACAAAGTCTAAACATTTTTTTTAGTTAAATTTATTAGTATTGACTTTTTTAGGTTTAATTACTTTATTTTATATGTGTGTTTTGCATGTGTGTATGTCTGCAGGTCTGGTACCCACAGATTCCAGAAGAGGGCATTGGATCCCTCAGAACTGGAATTACAGATGCTGCCATGTAGGTGCTAGGAATCAAAATTTTTGTCCTCTGGAAGAGAAGTCAGTGCTGTTAACTGCTGAGCCATGTCTCCCAGGTTTGAATGGACCAGGCAAAGATATTAACATTAAACAAACAAACAAACAAAAAAGATATGCCAGGTAGGATGGCATACACCTTTAATCTTAGAACTCAAAGGCAAAGGAAGGGACTCACCTCTGTGAGGTCAAGACCAGCCTGGTCTACATAATGAATCCAGCCATAACTACACAGTGAGACCTTGTCTCAAAAACATAAATAACTAGGGGCAAAAGAGAGATGATGGCTCAGTGGTTAAGAGCATTTATTGCTTTTGCAGAGGATTCAAGTTTGATTCCCAGCCTCTTCATCGTGGTAAATAAACACCCATAACCCCAGTCCCAGAGGAACTGCTACCAGAAGACTGACCACAGCAGCCATTAAGCACACATGTGGTGCGCATACAGAAAAAAAAAAATCTAATTTAAAAGTTAAAAAAATTACTTAAAGCTAAGTTCTTCTTCCAACTGAGATTATGAGTGGAGAACAATGTGTTCCCCAGCTAATGACAGCTCTAAAAGTCTCTGTATGGAAACACATTGAGTCATACGTGCTTAAGCTGATGAACCTGCTAGAGTTTCTGGGAACATATGGAAAGCTAAGAGGTTTTGGATTTAACAGTTTATTATATCCACTTTAGAAAATTCCAGGGAGCAAGCAATTTGTTTGACTAAGTATCAAACTATGACACAAAACACTTTGCAATATAGATAGATACAAATACTTTTAGAAAGAAACCAGTATTACAAGCTCTGGGTATTCAAGACTAGTAAATCTCTTTCAATTCACTCACTCATGATTTTAAAAACCAACTCACTAAATTAACAGACAAATGTGGGGTTAAGCCCTGTAAAACCAAACATTAACCATAGGCATAGGTGTGGAGTGTTTATAATGCACTTCTCCCGACTTTTCTGAATGTCTGAAAAATCTGTCTCCATATCACTCACCCATGTCTATACAAGTGGATAAAACAGAAAAGTGTTGCCAGGCGGTGGTGGTGCATGCCTTTAATCCCAGCACTTGGGAGGCAGAGGCAGGTGGATTTCTGAGTTCGAGGCCAGCCTGGTCTACAGAGTGAGTTCCAGGACAGCCAGGGCTACACAGAGAAACCCTGTCTCAAATAAACAAAACAAAAAACAAAAAACAAAAACCAACAACAACAAAAACAAAAAACAGAAAAGTATAAATACTACAATTCGAAAAAATGTCTTAGAAAAAGCAATGTCATTCACATTGGTAAAACAGATATAATATATCCTTTTTGAAAACATAAGTGGTTCAAATTAACCTTGGAATTAATCTTTGCCCCATGACCAGGAAGTTCTCCAACAGGTTCCTGAGGACAATGGTGTTGAATCTAACCCATGAATCTAGTTCAAAGATTAGACTCAACCCCATCTAGACATGAGAAGGTCCAGTAACCCTGCTTCCCTTCTGATAGTCCACCCTCCACACTGACCAGGGCTGGCTTGGTCTGTCCTCATACTTACTCTAGAAACAAGTCCAGGCTTAGAAAACCCTGATCAACCAGTGAGAACCTGTCTAAGAAGTACATTCCTCCCATCTGCTCACATCAAGACTCTTCAAGACTTCACCTTGTATAGCTATAGTTACTAGGAGGGCTGCCCAACTCCTGAGCCAGAGAGGTGAAGTTGTAAGTGCTAACTCCACATGTACTCTAGCAAACCAAGGACAAAAAGTGTCAAGTTTGAGCCAACTGTATGAGCTACATGATTCTACAGATCAACAATGTGCAACCACTGACATATGTAGAGCCATTTGTGTACAAACACCATAGAACAAGGGAATACTGACAGCAGCACTGTTGAAATAAACATGTAAGTAGTGACATGTTTGTGTGTGAAACAGTGTGTAGAGTTAAGGTGTTAACAGCAATAGCCAACGAACTGGATCAAACTACTGGGCAGAACCACAGGACAGGAAGAATAAGACACATATTACAACACCACTGTCAAGGAATTCTGCTTCAGTATCAGCAGAGTAGCTAGGGAAACCCACAGAGGTAAGAAAGGAATTCAGGCAGTGATCCACAAAAAGTCTAGGTCAGCTATGATCAACAGAACAGAAGTAACTTAATACCAGAGATTTGTTTCCTTGCACTAGGCAGAACAATGTTCCATGTACTGCTGTCATTTGCATCCAACATTACTTTCAAATGTTCCTGTATGACTGTTTAATGTTTAATGCAAGCATTTTTAGTAAAATAGTGACAACCTACCTTCTTTGGCCAGATTAGTAAGTTCTGTGTGGTGGTCTACATGCCCTTCATGTGCTTCCTCCTCTTCGATGGTTTCTTCTTCATCTTCCACTAAAAGAGTTATCAGAGATCAGGCTCATGCAAAACATCACTTGAGCTCAATACTGCTAACAATATTAGGCTTCAAAACTGTTCTACAGCTATTAAAGAACCTGAATGTAAATACTTTAATTTTTCAAGTTGATTCTAGAAACTACTGTAGGGGCTGGAGAGATGGCTCAGTGGTTAAGAGCACCGACTGCTCTTCCGAAGGTCTTGAGTTCAAATCCCAGAAACCACATGGGGGCTCACAACCATCTGTAACAAGATCTGACACCCTCTTCTGGAGTGTCTGAAGACAGCTACAGTGTACTTACATATAATAAACAAATAAATCTTTAAAAAAAGAAAAAAAAAGAAACTACTGTAAAATAAGCAACAAATGGGAAATGTTTTCTCTTTCTGGTCAGCCTTACATCTACAATCTGGTTCTTTTAATATGCAATGGACCTTGCTAGCTCAGAATGCTGGTTAACTTCTCACCACTACAGAACCACTACAGGGAGACTACTTACTTCCCACGATGCATGCTTTCTAGGAACTCATCACTGCCTACCACAGACAAGGGACACAACGTAGACCAACTCACACTCTCAGCCCTAACCTGGACCCTGCCCCTCTCCTACCACAGGAGTTAGAACTCTTGCAAAGAACAATTCAGCATCCTCTAAACACAGCTCATCATCACTAGGCAATCTCAGAGGTGAGAGGGCTGGCTAGAAAAGCTACACCCTCCCTCCTCGGCAGGGTTCTTCAGCTGGCTTCTTTTTTTTTTTTTTAATTTATTTATTATTATAAATGAGTACACAGATTTATCCTTTTTGAACAAAACATAAGTGGTTCAAATTAACCTTGGAATTAATCTTTGCCCCATGACCAGGAAGTTCTCCAACATGTTCCTGAGGACAATGGTGTTGAATCTAACCCATGAATCTAGTTCAAAGATTAGACTCAACCCCATCAGAAATGTTTTCTCTTTCTGGTCAGGCATCAGATTTCATTATGGGTGGTTGTGAGCCACCATGTGGTTGCTGGAATTTGAACTCACGACCTTCAGAAGAACAGTCGCTGCTCTTACCTGCTGAGCCATCTCACCAGCGCAGCTGGCTTCTTCTTGTCCATACTATTCAATTAAATTTCCCTTCTCTCTCTCTCTCTCTCTCTCTCTCTCTCTCACACACACACACACACACACACACACACACACACACTCACTCACTCTACAACATCCCCAAAATCCTCAGTTCTTCACTGCAAATCTTCTAGCATCCATCAAAGTTACAAGGCACTAGATTCCACACCCTTGGGCCCTGGACATATACAGTCCTAAACACAAACAGCCTGGTGCAAACTAAGACAAGCCAGACCTGTCCTGGAATTAATTTCTGTCATTTTTCCTGCATGTAACTGAGGAGATGGCTTAGAAGAAAGAATAGGTGTGATGGCTATGATGAAGTCCCAAATGGAGGGCAGCCTGGGGCTATGTAAGATAACAACATTACCACAGGCCTATCAGGCAAAGCACTTCCTACTGCTTTTTTCCTACTATCCCTAAATTAACCCACTACCTAACAAGGGGGTGCCCACATATCAGCCAAACAGTCACATCTATATTCTACAAAGAGTCATCTAAAGTCACTATACAAGGCTGGATGCTCTCCAATCCTTTTTCAGTGATCACATCCACTGATAGCTGCACTGAGAAACATATCCTGGCCTTCCAACACCAACAGGTAGCCAGGGAAAGAAAGGCAGAAACAGCCCAGATACTTCCAAAAAGACATCTGCTTGGCTGGAGATACCAGAATTGTGCCTGTCTTCTACGTTCTGCCAGATTCAGTGCCAGCAGTCAGAGCTGTGAGTATACCTAAGATGGAGAGTAGCTAAAAAGAGGAGACAAATGCTACGGCAGGAGCACACATGACAAACAGGGCCTTCTGAAGAACACCAAGTTGCTATGTCAACGCAGGACTAATGGAACCCAAAGTCCTAGCTCCAATGGGCCACTGTTACTTGTTGATTTATCTTTTGGGGGTGAAACTTAATCCTGACAATTACTACACTAATCATATGGCCAAACTCTCCCAAACAATAATCAACCCATAGTAAAACTTCAAACTTTCAAAGTCTGGAAGTCCAAAAACAAAAAAAAAAAAAAAAAAAAAAAAAAGCTGGGCAGTGGTGGCACACACCTTTAATCCCAGCACTTGGGAGACAGAGGCCACCTTGGTCTACAGAGTGAGTTCTAGAACAGCTAGGACTATACAGAGAAACCCTGTCTCGAAAAACCAAAAAAAAAAAAAAAACCCAAAAAGCAAAATCAAAGTCTGGAAGTTTACACATTCCCAGTCAAGCCAGTGAAGTTATAGTTATGCTGTGACCCCCCCGGGACTCACTCATATAGCACGTGTTATATCACACACTGTTATGTGTTTCCTCTAACTCTATTCTTGCTTCCTTCCTCTGTTCCTACAACCAGGAGCCAGTACACATTTGTTTGAAAATAGGTCGGAAACTATGGACACAATATGATATCAAGTCATTCACACTGGTGTTACATCTGTGTTCTACTCTTAACCCAGTGCCAACATTTAAACAGGACCAGAGCTCCTCCCAAATTGCCCAGGATAGGAACTGTGGTGGGCACATCTACCCTAATGTACTAAGGGGTCTTTAGGACAGGATCAGACCTGGCTCTGAATCATCTCTGTGCACCCCTAAGGCTTTCCTGAGTTTCAAAAAAAATGACAAAATATGATACAACCAAATTGCTACAGGAACAATCCAAGTCCTCTGAAGATACCAAAAGTTTTTTACACAAACACTCCAGGATAAATACAAAGATTAAACTTTCTAACCAATTGAAAATAACAGTCCATGGTCAAAGTCAGCATAGCCATGTACTACAAAAACACAGACTGCACATTTTGCTTGTGATCTCAAAGCCCTAATAAAAGCATCAAGGGAGTAAGGAACAGACCTTCATCATCAGTCAAAGATGTGCTAGCTTTTCTTTTCCTTCCAGATATTCCAAGATCCTGAAAGAAAATAAAAGTCATGTGAAATGTAGCAACAAAGAATGAATGTCAAGGCACAGGTGTCTTACCAGATGACCAGTGGAGAGCATCGAGGCACATGCTGGGCAGTCATGGGCACCATGGAGCAGAGTGAGGATGCAAACCTCAACCACTGTATTCAAATGCATTCTCTCAACTCACAGATTCATATCCAAGTACAGATGGGTTTTCTTTTAAAGATTTATTTATTTAAGTACACTGTGGCTATCTTCAGACACACCAGAAGAGGGCGTCAGATCTCATTACAGATGGTTGTGAGCCACCATGTGGTTGCTGGGATTTGAACTCAGTACTCTTAACCACTGAGCCATCTCTCCAGTCCCCCCAGCCCCCAAGTACAGCTGTTAAATGGCACTGTATCATCATCATCTCCTCCTCCTCTTCTTCTTCCATCCCCTTCCTCCCCTCTCCCTCTTCTTCCTTCTTTTACTTTGTTTTTCAGGACAGGGTTTCTCAGTGTTGCCCTGGCTGTCCTGGAACTAAGTAGACCAGGCTGACCTCAAAGGCACAGAGACCCACCTGCCTCTGCCTCCAGCATGCTGGGATTTAAGGTGTGCACCACTACCACCCAGTGCCAATTTCCAAAAGCACACTGATTTCATAGATTAGTAACTTCTCCAAGTAATACAACAAGACCACTCGGTGTCAGAGTGCAACAAGAACCTGTACTCACCTGAGAGTGTTCTGGTGATGTATCAAATCCCTTTAATCTGGACTCTTTCCCTAAAAAGACAAGAAATACATTTTATTTTCACCATAGCTATAGCAAGATAATGCCTTTTAACTCAGCAAGTGCTGTCTACTTATGCAAGCTGAGTCCTATGGCTGTTGACACTCAAGAAGGACAGGAAGTGCAAGTCCCACCTCCTCCTCATGTAGAATAAACCCAGCCTCATTCCTCTCAGTAACCCAGGACAGCTGTTTTCATCTATGACTATTTTTTTTTTTTTTGGTTTTTTGAGACAGGGTTTCTCTGTATAGCCCTGGCTGTCCTGGAACTCACTCTGTAGACTAGGCTGGCCTCAAACTCAGAAATCCGCCTGCCTCTGCCTCCCAAGTACTGGGATTAAGCCAGGCATGGCTTTTTTTTTAGATGCTTGTTGTTGGATTTTTTTGTTTTGTTTTGTTTTGTTTGTCTGTTCATTTGTTTATTGGAGTCAGTCTCACTGACTGAGTTCAGGCTGTGCCTGAACTTCAAATTCACAAACCCCTGCTTCTAACTGCCAAGTGCTGGGATTCAGACTTGTACCTCACTGTGAAGTTCTCTTTACAGTACCTAGCTCTTATTTTACAGTTCTACAACTTTAGCCTCTCAGCTGCTCCCTCACCAATAATATGAGAGGTATGAGGGCTCCTAGAACATTCCAAAGACTAGAGAAGACAGAGAATACCACTTGTGTTGGTGTAAGTATTCTGTAAGTGGGGGAGCAACTACTGCAGAAACCTCTCAGTGGGGCAAAAAAGGTACTGCACCAGCCCAATCCCCAAAGGGCCCTATGCCTGACAGAGGAGTCAACTGGTTTGTTTACTGACCAGAAACATGACCTAAATTCTGAAAGCACTCAGAGTTGACCAACTTTGGAGGTACTGGCACATACCATCACATGATTAAAGAACGGAGTTAAAAAAAAAAAAAAAAAGCCAGGCAGTGGTGGTGCATGCCTTTAATCCCAGCACTCGGGAGGCAGAGGCAGAGGCAGGCGGATTTCTGAGTTCAAGGCCAGCCTAGTCTACAGAGTGAGTTCCAGGATAGCCAAGGCTATACAGAGAAACCCTGTCTCGAAAAACCAAACAAGCAAACAAACAAAAACTGTTGCTGGGCCTAGTGGTGCACACCTTTTAATCCCACGCTCTGGTGCTAAAAGCCAATCTTACCTACATACTGAGTTTCAGGCCAGCAAGAGTGAGATCCTATCCTTCCCCTTCATATATATATATATATATATATTCGTGTGTGTGTGTGTGTATCTACAAAATAAAACAATTAAGCAGAACAAATGCATGCACATGGTCTCCCTGATCAATGAGCTCTGTAGCCAAAACCAGGAAGCTGCACAAAACATAATCTGAAAGATTCAAAGTTTGTGTGTGTATGTGTCCTGGAAGATAAACACAAGGCCTCACAAATGCTTGGAGGTACTCTTATTCCTGAGAATAAGGTCTTTCTTTAAAAGCCTTGCAAAATGGCTCAAAAAAAGCACCTGCCATCAACCTGATGGTCTAAGGCCAATAATCCCCAGAACCCATATAACAGAACCAAGTTGTATTTAGAACTCCACAGGCACATAGTAGCACACATTCACCCATACACTTCATACAATATACAATAAACAAATCTGCAAAAACATTTTTAAAAAAATCATAGCTGGAGCAGTAAGATCAGAAGGTTGACGACCCTTACCGCCAAGCCTAACAGCCTGAGTTTCATCCTTAGAACTCATATGATGGAAGAGGAGAACTATGTCCACAAAGTTGTCCTCTGACATGCCATGATGCATACATTTGTCTTCCCCATCCCCACACCAAATAGGTAAATGTAATAAAAAAAAAAAGAAAAAGAAAAAAAATGACAGTTTTAACATCATACCTCTTCTGGAAACTTTCTGTAAATTTAAGGCTTTTTTTCTTTTCTCTTCTAATTCTACTTGTAGTTTTATTTCCACAACCTAAATACCAATAAATAAATAAATATATAAATAAATAAGCAAGTCATTAGGGATGCAAACTGTATAATTCTGCACATAAGACATTAAACAGCTAGGCAACCTTATTCACAACACTGAAGGAGAAAACTCAGTTTGGTACTTCCTCTTTATTTTGTATCTAAGTCTAACCTGCTCAAATCTTACTAGATAGTAAAAATTTGAAAGTTCTTAAAAGTGAGAAAGAATATGTAGATGGGAGCAGATATCCTGAAAAAGACTTCACTTTTGATGGCCACAGTACAGCAAGAACTACCTGACAGGCCCTCACTACATTATCACCTCAAAGGTGTGGCTTCTGAGGGTACAAAGGTAAGCAAAGCAGTCAGAATGAATCATCCCAAGCCTTGTACAAGGCTAAGTATGCACAAGGCCCCTACCGCACAGGCATGAATGCAGGAGCTGCTGAGGCTCTGTACCCTAGAGCACACAGCCTCACAGCTTGGACACATTAAATTTGTTTTTAGATCCCATTAAATTCTAGCATTTACCTGTTCAATATTTGACCAAAAATACTCTATTTCTCTGGCAGTGGTAGCAGCAATGCGCCTCAGTCTGCTCTGCTCTTCCTTCTTCCCTCTTTCCTCACGAAGTTTCTTTTCCTCATGATGCCGGGCTACAGTTCTGACAAGCTGGCAAAGCAAAGTTCAGCAATTTGTTGGACTTGGGCAAGCAAGTAAAGTATTTGGTACCAAGCTTGATGACTTGAGTTTGATTCCCTAGGAACCATATGGATTGGAAGGAGAGAGCCAACAACTCCCAAAAGTTGTCCCCTGACCTCCACATACATGTGCACATACAGAGAGGAAAGAAATGTACTCTATAGCATGCCAGGAAAAAACAGAGATAGAAAAAAATTAACATTTCTCCAGCCTATCTGGACAATAGTGGACCATGACTTTAATTCCAATGCTCAGACAGGTGGGTCTCTGAAAGTATGAGGCCACCAGGTCTACAGAATGTGTTCCAGGACAGCCAGAACTATATAGTGAAACCCTGTCTGGCAGGAGGCTGGAGCAAGAGAATCACAAGTTCAAGGCCAGTGTGGTCCACAAAGAGAAACCATAACAATAAATAAAGCCACATATAATTCACTGTCAGGTATATCCTCCTAGGTTTTCACATGTGTATGTGATGAAAATACAGCTTTGGGCAAATAAATATTTTCAATTTTTTTTTTGCCTGACTTTTGTAGAAGTTATCTTCCATTTTTTATTTATATTTCTCAGATATGAAGCACTATATGTTACTGCAAATCTTTCCCTGTTTCACATAATTAATATCTTCCTGTTCATGCAGGTAGGGGCATGTGAATGTTCATACCCTAAAATATTGAACACTTCACGAATCTGAGTGTCACTCTTATACAGGGGCCATACAAATCTTCTCTGTATTTTATTATGTGTACTACTGAAGCACACACTGACTTTTTAAAAGATGTATTCATTTTTATGTTTGTCTTTGTATTTTGCCTGCATGTGTGAGTAGTGCCTAAGGAGGCAAGAAGACATCAGCTCTTCTGGAAGCAGAATTACAAATGGTTATGAGCAACCAGAGGTAGTTGCTCACACACTATAGTCAAAATAGGGTACAGTATGGGCAACCAGTACTTTTAACAGATGAGCTATCTTACCAGTCCCAAAACTGAATTTTTAAGGTTTCTTTTTTGCTGTTAAGATATGTATGTTTTTGTTGTTGTTGGCAGGGTCCTATAAAGCCCAGATTGGCCTGGAATGCACTATGAGCCAAAGATGATCTTGAACTTCTTACCCTCTTACCTCCACCTCCCAAGTGTTATAACAGATTGCATATGTGTATCACTACACCTGTTGTATGATGCTAGAGATCAAAGCCAGGACTTCCGGCCTGCTAGGCAAACACTCTGCCAAGTGAATTATATCTCAGATGGAAGATCTTACTTTTACTCTTTTTTAGGAGGCAAGGTATCTCTACATAGCTCTGGCTGACCTGGAACTCACAGTGTAGACCAGCCTTGGTCTTAACTCAGAGTTCTACCTGCCTCTGCCTCCAAAAACAGGGATCAAAGTCACAATCCACCATCTCTGGCTTAAGATTTTAATTTTTAAAAATGTATTTGCATGTTTTGCCTGAATGTAGGTATATGCACCATGTGTATACCTGAAGAGCCAGAATAAAGTCAGATCGCTTGGAATTTGAGTTACAGATAGTTATGAGTTCTCATATGACTGCTAGTAACCACTAAACCATCTCTCCAGACCAGGATTCTACTTCTAAGCTATCAGTCTGTGGGAATACTCTAAATACCGGCCAGTCACAGCTCCACAAAGTACGACAACTGAAGGTAAGAAATGACTCAGTACATACAGAGCACATGCCTAAAGTCACAGCCTACCTCATGTGATACAGAAAAGCTATAATGATACCAGGCACTAGTCTCTCACCAATCCTCTCATGGTTTAGCTCTCCTTGGAGATGGCATCTGCCTCTCCTTGTCCCAGTGAGAAGGAAGGGTAGCTGTAGACTTACCATACAGAGCTGGCCCAACACTAAGGACTATGGATTCTATGCTGCTCTTCAGCCTACCCTACCCCACCAGCCAGTTCTTGCCTGCCCAGCCTGGAATCCACATGTCCAATCTCCAACCTCTCCACACTAGTCCATGTGTCCACCCCACTGCTCACATGTCCACTTCATTAGCTATGTAACCATTTGTGTCCATCCTATCTAGGTTTGTTCACATGTCCAGGACCATATTCTTTTGTAACAAATATTAAGAGGCTTTGGGCTTTTTTTTTTTTAATGTCTATGGATCTAATCTGAGACCCTTTGCCTCAGGTTTTCCCTTCTTGAACCAGATAAAGAAAGAGAAGAGTTAAAAGATGGAAGTGTACAGGCTGGAGGACAAAGGATCTATCCTAACCTTGAGTACAAGGAAGGTAAAGAGAGAAGCCTGGGTATGAAAACAATGGTCCATGATGTGTGATAGCAGGCATAGTTGCCTATATAATAAAAGGAGAGCTGAGTCCCACCCAGAGGCCAGAATTTTCCAGAAACCTGTCTTATTTTCACTTTTGTAGAGTGAATAGTGCCACCTCTCAAGTCTCGGAAGGACTTGCCTGATGTTGGAACAATAAAATGGAACAAGCTCTCCACCAGAATAAGAGACAGCTCAGCCACACAGCAGAAGCAGAAGTGAAGGGAGAGGATGAACATATAACCTATCATCTTAGGTCTGGCTCCAACTCCTAGCCTTTGCAATCACCTGATCAGCTCAGGGTACCCTGAAAGAATCCTAATTCTACTTGGCAAGCAAACTCGAAGAAAAAAGAACCCAACCTCTGCATTAATACTGCAGCAGGAGGCTGTGTTTGCTCTGATACTAAGGACTCTCAGTCAGTTAATACCTTTCTCCACACTCATTAGAATTCAAAAGCCTTCAGGGAATGAGCAAGAGTCTGATTCCCTGCTACTTAAAGTAATTTAAACCCCAACCACTCCAACAGACACAAAGCATGAATGACTAACTACCCATGTTTCAAACTTACCTTCTTAGCAGCAGCCAACTTCCACCTCCGCTCTTGGGCAAAGTCTGTGGCCATCCACTGCATCTCTTCCAGCAGATAGTCCCAGTGAGATTTTGGGCGTGGGGCCTCTTGAAGCTTTGGCAACCGCCTTAGGGACCACAAGCCTTCCTTCCTTAAATCTGCTATTCGCTGATGGATCTGGTTTTCCTGTAAGGAGCATGGATGTGGGTAGTTAAGGGTCAGCATGTGATTAAATGTGCTTTGCTAAACCTTACTGGGTGAAAAGCTCAGGAACTGAAAGAGAGAGACTCAAGGAGGCCACTGTTGTGATTTAAGTGTGCACAGTCAGGAGGCTCTACTATGTGCACAGTCAAGTGGCTCTACAAGAACACAACAGAGATACAGATACCTTCAAGGAAACAAAACAGTGGTGATCCTGCTGTCTCTAAAGAGCAAGATAAAATGACCCCGGTCTAACTTGGCGGTAAAGCAATTATCTAGCATCCCAAGCACCAGTAAAAAAGAAAAAAGAAGTCAGAATGAAACTAAAAGAATCTTTGCCGGTCGGCAGTGGTGCACGCCTTTAATCCCAGCACTTGGGAGGCAGAGGCAGGCGGATTTCTGAGTTGGAGGCCAG
>NW_022196905.1:103673772-103701272 GCF_008632895.1 Mastomys coucha
AAATCTTTAAAAAAAAACAAAAAAAAAAAACGACCAAGAAGTAGAAGAATCAATGAAGACTGACTACAGAGCTCAAACCAAATCAGGTAATAAACACTGAGTTTATACCAATCTAATGTAATGTAATGCTTCTTTTAAATCCTTTGAGGAAGCTGAACAAAACACTCAGCCAACAAAACCTAAGTACCAAGTACCAAGTATTGGGCAGCAACGGTCTCTTGAAGATACGTGCCTCAGTCCTGCCCGAGTCCTACCCTGTAGCCATGACTGGAAGGAAACCAGTCTACCATGGTCAGATTCACCACAAGGCAAAGACATCCATGAATCTACTTCTAGCAGAGAAGGCTGCATTACTTGGTCCCAGTCATGGTTACTAGTAATAATAAACTAAATGTTTAGTTTTAAAATATCACAACCTTAAAATAGTGAAATGTATGTCACAAACCAGAATACTAGTAAGTCCCAGTTGTGTTATATAGTAACATACCTCCTTATTTTGTTCAGCTACTCTCTTGGCCAGTTTGGGAACAAGATCTCCCAAACCCAGGAACTACAGGATAGCCTAGGAAATAAGGAGATCCTCAAACCAAACAAATATGCTCCATATTTTCCTATGTACACTTACCAGTGTTATTTGTTCTGCCAGCTTATCCTGAGAACCATCCTGGGATGAGGCTGCATTCTGAGCAGGACTCTGTGGCTTAGGGGGAGCTGATACTGCCACCCCTGGAGACCGAGAAGTGATGGGAGACAGAGCCTTGTTGGTAGCAGAAGAGGGTCTGTTCACTGGTGAAGAACGAGCAGGCGAGGGTCCAGGACCTGAGCCACTCACAGGTACAAGGGATGAGGAAGAGGAGGAAGTGGGCAGAGACCGCTGGCAGGGCTGGGCAGAGTCCAAGGGGGGCCTGGTCGATGCCACTGTCTAGTGGGCAGAAGACAAGTGAATCAGGGTCAGGACAAGGCTTCTGCAGGTTCAGAGTGCCCAAATTCCAGAGAGCTCAGACAGCAGTCAGTGCCTTCCTCTCCATGGCAACATATGCACACAAAATTAATCCCAACACAAACCACAACTCAGAACCACAAGAGAGATGGTGTCCAAAGATTAAACTGCTGTTCTACACAGAACCTAACAAAAAACCCCCATTATAAACCGCACTTTTGTGGTATATTATCTCAGAGTTCATGAAAACTTTTCCTTTTTTTTAAGCTTTTTTTCCCTCTTTTAAAAAGTAATTTGCTTGTTTTCTTTTCCCCTTATTACAAACCAAACCAAACAAAACAAACAACAAAAAACAAAATAAAACAAAACAAAATCCCTCGAATATACAGCCTAAGTAGGCCTTGAACTCTTTATCTTCCTGGGTCAGCCTTCTGGGAGCTAGAATTACAGGTACACAACGTCACGTGCAGTTTTTTCCTTGCATTTTTTTGGAATATGTTGTTTTCTTGTAATGCTTTTTCAGCTTAAACTGACAAGTTTTACTTTTAATTTTTAAGCTAAGTTTAATTTGCTTAATAAGTTTAATTTAAAGGCATATAAATAAGGAAAGGCAATTGCTTTGACCATGAAGTCATAAGAAAAGAAAGCTGTAAGAAGCCGTATGACTGAGCATCACCAGCCTTTCATTCATCCCCCTCTGTTCATTGATAGCATATACAATGTGGCCAGATGACACACACCCCTGTTGCCATGACTTCCCCATCATAATGGGCTGTACCCTCAAACCATGAGCCAGAGTCCCTTCATCTTTTAATTTAGGGCAAAACAAAATCCACACAGCATAAACTGTTTTTGTTTTAGCTGTAGAACAAATGAATAATGAACTGCTAAACTAGATTTTATTTTTTATTATATTTTTATGTAGTAACATCATCCAAGTGTCAACTGAGCTTATTGTTTTTATTTATTTTTTTTAGAGATAAGAGCTCAATAGGCCTAGGCTGGCTTTGAACTCTCCATTCTCTGTCTCAGCCTCTTGAGTGCCAGGATTATAGGCAAGAGCCACCATGTCTCAGCTTGGCATCTTGCATCTTTTTAACATCCACTTATGTCTCTTGTGGCAGGAAGGCTGGAGAGGCAGAAAACTTTTCTTACTGTCCAGAAATCACATTCACAAAAGGGGCCTCAACTCCAGCAGTCTGTGTGAAATTCTCCCAGGAGCGCAGGAAGGAGGCCACTTAGAGATAGGTGAAAGCCTGGAATAGACTGGCAGGAAGGCCAGTCAGGACTATCAGGACAAGGAAGACTCAGCAGACAAAGTCTCAAGATTTAACAATGACCGCAATAGGTGAGTGTCTACCTCATAGGGCCCAGAAGGAACATATATATGGAAATAAAACTTTATGGGAATGTAGCCACCTCTATTCACTCAAATTGTTTGTGATGTTTTGAGGAACAAAGCTGAGGGACTCTCAGAAACAGAATGGCCTGCAAAGCCAAAAACTTTCTCCTACGGCCCTCTACAGAAAAGAGGGGCGAGTCCCAGCCCAACTCATAAGAAACAAGGGTCTCTCCCACCCTCCCACCATACTGAGGATTGACCCTAGGACCTCCTACATTCTAGGAAAACAGTCTACTCAGCTTCCTTTTTACTTTTTGCAATGGGGTCTGTAAGTTTGCTGCCAACATAGCCTTAAGTTTGCAATTCTCCTGCTTCAACCTCCCATGTAGCTGTTATTATAGATCTGTGTTATGAGGTCTAAGTAATGGGTTTCTATAGATTTATGGTTTCGTTTTATTTTTTAAAAGATTTTATTTATATATGTGTCTCTGTGTGGGTATGTATATGCACACGAATATAGGTGCCCTTGGAGTTCAGAAGATGTTAAAACCCAAGGAACTGGTCTTTTACATTGTGAACCATCCAATGTGGATGGTGTAAGCTGACCTCAGGTCTTTTCTGGAAGAGTAGTATGTGCTCTTAACCATTGAATCACCTCTCCATCCCAGTACAGTTTCTTAAAAGCCATATATCATAGCTGATCCTTTTATCAACAAAGGCAGAAAATAAAGGTAAGAAAACCCAGTGCTGCTCTAAGTCAGGACTGTGACTCCAAGAGAAAAAAGATCACTCTCATGAAAGCCACAGGAAGGCAGGTGTAATGGTGCGTACCTTTACTCCCAGCACTTAGGAGGCAGAGGCAGGCGAATCTCTGTGAGTTCCAGGACAGCCAGGGATACACAGAAAGTCTTGTTTAGAGAGGGAGGGTACGTGAGAGGGAGGGGGGGAAGGAAGGAGGGTGAAAAAGGAAAAGAAGAGAAAGAAAAAAGATAGGAAGTCAGCCAGCCATCAGCCAGCCATGGAGACAGAATTTAGTTGCCCTTGGGGAACCACCACCCTCCTGTAACCAAGCGTGTAGGAAGCCTCCATACCTTCCTGCCTCAAAGCTCTAGAATAACCCAAGAGCTACACAGAACCCTACTACTTAGATGATGACATGGCAAGATTAAAACCTTGTGGCCTGAACTTGTCAGAAAATGGGAATGGTAATTTCACTTCACAAACTGCTAAGCAGAAAAACAAATGCCAATGAACTCATTACCACAGCTAATGGCTGTCAGTCCAGATTGTTGTTCTTCCCATTCTGTTCCCATCTGTTTTAAGTCCTTACTGTATATCCTAACTGAAACCTAAAGCTTTTATTAATATGAGAGAGGTGAGAGCAAATGGGACCAGCACTGACTCCCATCTATGTTCTACAGCTGGTATGCTCACACTTCGTGATCTCACTGGGCTCCAGAAGCTAGGGGAAGTATTCACAAACCCACATAGGTGTAAAATCAGCGAGGAAGAGCAGCATGCTCAACATTCCAACAGGCAAAGTGCTGTTCCCACTGGTGGAATTCATAGTATTGGAAGAAAAGAAAAGGTAGCAAGCAGCAAAGAAGCAAGTCTACCTGGTGGTGAAAAACCCAGCTTCACCCTTGAACAAAGCTAGAGTCAACACTGAATTGCCACTTCGTCTCTTTGGGTCAGTCCCATAACTTTCAAGACTGGTAAAATCGGTCATCATCTAAGAGTTCCCAAAAGACCAAATGGGGTGACGAACACAATGCCCTCTGAATAGCATGTAACTCAACAGGTCGAGGCTTTCTCTACTAACAGCAACAATAATAACGGTTTTCTATTACTTTAATGATTGTTATTACAAAGCCAGATAAATTTGTAACTGCTACAATAACCAACTGTGCTAAGAAGGGCAGGTAAAGCTGCTTCCAGGAATGTGCAGGTTCAGCGCAGACCACCCTACCAAATACCTAGACAGCAAGCCAAGCCACCTTTGCAGACTGTTTCCTCTTTTCTTCTGCACCACACTAGTAAAACAGCCAATGTCCACAGAGTACCTGGGTCTGGGAGGAAAGCTGAGAGGTCTGCATCTGCGCCTTCCCGGACATCGGAACATGTAGGGCCGGCTGGGCGGGCTGTGAAGAAGGAGCAGGGAGCTGGCTGGGCAGGGGGGCAGGGATAGGGGCATTTAGCTGTTGAGTCTTCACTGGGATTTGGAGCTGAGCTGGAGCCTCCACCATCTGTGACTGCTGTGAAAACTGTAAGGTGGAAGGGAGGGCTGTGGCTGGGACACTGGCCGGAGGCAGCCTCGCAGGGAGCTGTGGTGGTGGGGTATGCAAGCTGGCGGCGTTCTGCACAGGAGGTCCTGTGGAAGGATCGTACTGCTGCTGACTCTGCTTCTGTCCAGTGAGCTGTGTGGCCTGAGGAGTTGGGGGCATCCCTCCTGAAAAATAAGAAAGAGCCCAAAGCACTGACCTCAGTGCATAGCAGCTTCTACCAAACGAGTCACAAGGACACACTGTGGACATTCTACCTCTCACATGAGAACTGTTATAGTCAAAATGGGAGTGATCTAAGGTCAGGATGAGCATACAAAGAAGGAAAGAATGTACCCAACTATTTCAAGTTAGTACTAAGCAAAACAAGCATTAAATAACCACAGGGTATGTGACAGCAGTAGCAATTAGTAACAGAAATAAAATCACCAGAAAGCACAATGCAGAGATGTATGTCTTCTACTAGAATGTCAAGAACCTATCTCTGGGGGCTTTCTCAATACTGAATTAATTGACTGGGATGCAGAGACATGTTCCCATGTGGGAAATTCCACATCCATTAGACTCCCTTGACTGCATGGCTTCAATGTGGGCTGGGCTCCAGGTTTTGGGCATTCCCTCATGACAAGCTAAGAGCACTGTTCTATTGCTGCTGGGTCTTACCTTGGACTGTTGGCATTAACTGCTGCAGAGGGACTCCTGCATTCACCCCTGGATGCTGGAAAACTACCCCTGGATGACCCACTTCAAGACGAGGTCTCTTAGACTGCTCTAGAATAATTTTCAAGAAAGGTGTCGTTTCATATAAAAATAAAACCATAGAAGTAGTAGAAAAAAAACATATATAAGTGTTTTTATAATCTTTGAAAAGGGAAGCCCTTCTATGCTATAAAGGATAGGTTGATATAGTTTCATTAAAATTTTGCAAGTACAAATAAAGGCATCATACAAAGGCTAAAGGACAAGAACTGAGAGACATTGCAACACATGCCTGGCAGAGAGGTTCACTTAACCATTCTCAAAGCGCTCACAAATAACATGAGAAGTTTCAATGCCCAAGACAGTGGACAGAGAACATCAATAGCGAGCCAAGAACAGAGTCACAAATAGTTAAAGAGCAATAAAAGCTCCTATGCAACCTTACTCAGAATCAGACATCCACATCAGAACAGGAGGTATGACTCTCCTCTTAGGTCAACCACCAAAGACTACAAGATTTATTAAAGTAAGGAAAATGGCCAGTTGTGAAAGAACCAGAGACTACTGACAGTAATGGAACTGGACATGTTGCTGGCAGGCAAATTGTCAGCAATACTGCATCTTATTCCTCAGGGACCTGGGTGGCTGTTCCTTTAGATCAGGTACCAGGTATGACAAATGAACATTTCAGACTAAATGCTAAGTGTCTGTTCATTCTGATAGAAAAAAAATATGGTGACTAGAAAAGACTGACTGATAAAAGTCAACTGTCCAAAGCCATGTGCAGTGGCACACAGCTATAAACCCAGCACTGGAGAGCCAGAGGCAGGAGGGTCCTTCCAAGTTGAAGGTCAACTTGAGCTACATTGAAAGTTACAGACCAACCAGGTCTCATGGGACAGTACATAATGATGATGATAGTAGTAGTAGTAGTAGTAGTAGTAGTAGTAGTAGTACTAGTAGTAATAGCAGTAGCCTTTATTATTATTAAAGGTTCATTCACACAATGGAACATGGTACCATGGTGCAGACAATGGGAGAAGTTTCAGGTGCATGAAGTGGAAAAGTGACCTCTTATGGTCAATTTTTTTTAAAATAACTGTCTATATGTTTATATCTGAATTTTTTCACAATAACTCATATGTAAGGAGATTTGAGCATGAACAGAGTAACATCTAATATCTATGAGACTCACAAAATATTGACAGTGGTCCCAGCTGTGGTTGTAGAAGTAGACATGAAGTCAGAGGCAGCTATGTGTCACTTCTTGAGCCTCTCACATTAAAAAGGAGGAGGGGAAAAAGGGTGTCATCACATTATGGATAGAGGGGGAAAACAGGTTAAAAGGAAACTTCCACCAGGCAGTGGTGGCACACGCCTTATTCCCAGCACTTGGGAGGCAGAGGCAAGCAGATATCTCTAAGTTTAAGGCCAGCTGGGTCTACAGAGCAAGTTCTAGGATAGCCAAGGTTACCCAAAGTAACCCTGTCTCAAAAACCAACTAATTAATTAATCAATGCTTCCAAAGGTGACTAGACAACGCTAACAGTAAGCCATACCATAATGGTTGTTCATGGGAAGTTAGATGGAATGTACAGAATCAACTGATGAATTTCTAACTTCAATACAGATAAAAACTTAGACAAATTTTTAGTTGATAATAACCCAAGCAAAAAATTAACTTTGAAAGTAGAAATTAAGTTCTTTAGAAACATGAGGCAACTAAACTGCCACTGCACTGTTGGTCATGCTGGGCATACCTGTGGGTGGCATCACCTGTTGCCTCTTAAAGGGGTCGGCTTCTGTGGCACTGCCAGGCCCCACCACTAGGCTCCCAGTCAGGGCTTGGTGCTAGAAAAAAAAAAAAAAAGCAATGAGATTCGTATTGTTATAGACATTCTTATTGTCATAGCCATCAGAAGAGTAACACACACTACACCTACCATACCTATCCCAAACACTGACCTTACTCGTTTTAGTAAGGAGGTTGCTACCTACCTACCCAATATCTTTAAACACACATACATGTAATATACATTGATGTATCAGAATGTAAGATTCTAACTTACCTCTGAAGAGAAAAAAAGGACTTGTAAAGACCCATTAATTCTGATATAAATGGAATTTCAAATCACCACAGATCTACAACCTTTGAAACTAGCTCTAATTGCTGAATGACAACAAGAGGGCTAAACTGGGAAATCTTCCTTTCAGTTCTGAGGCTAGAGCTTTGGCTGACCTAAAATTATATACTATCTGGCCCAATTTCACAATAAAAGCTGAATAACATAAGGAAAAGTACAGGTGTCTTCCTACTGGGGAACACATAAAAAACCTTAACTAGCTGGGCAGTGGTGGCACACGCCTTTAATCCCAGCACTTGGGAAAACAAAACAAAACAAAACTTTAACTAATAACAATCTATCCTGAATCTTCAAATGATGTTTTTTGGTTATATATACATATACATATATATGTACACATATATGTACATGCATACACATATACATTTCTATGTGTGTATATATGCAAATGAAATATGTATGTTATTTAAGTAAGAGTTAAATAAAGTAGAACTTAATCTGTACAAGCTACATGGTTTCAGCTACCTGCATCTGATATTCTATAAAAGGCAAAGCTACAAGAAAAGAAAATGTACAGTTGTTAAAAAGAAGTGGGGAGGGATGGGTAGAATGCAGTATGTCTTATCTGATCATCATGGCAGTCTAAAAACCTACAAAAAGCACAGAAACAAGAGGGTGTCCCAGCATGTATTATAAACTCTGGATGACAAGAATGTCCATGCAGATTAATTAAACAAGTGAACCCCTGTGGGTGGTGTCAATAGGAATAAGGCAATGCATGTGACATGCGAAAGACAAGGAAACAGTTGATTTGGACAATCTTTACCTTATTTCTGTTCTGCTATAAACCAAAAACTGCCCTAAAATAAATAGCCATGGTGGTACATGTCGCTAATCCCACCACTCAGGAGGCAGAAATGGGTGGATTATCTCTGAGTTCAAGCTACCCTGGTCCATAGTAAGTTCTAGTCCAGGCAAGGCTATTGAGTAAGACCCTGTCTAAAAAAAAAAATTAAGAGACCTTAAAGCTGGGTAGAACATGCTTGTTATCCCAGCACTCTGGAAACAGAAGCAGAAAGATCTCATAGTGGGAGACCACCTGGGTATGCATAGTGAGACCCTCTCCAAAAAATAAAAAACAACCAAAAATCATGAAAGCAAAGAGTCAGACATCTCCATCTGAAAACCGTCCTTGCCATCTCAATAGGTCTTGAGTAGCAGTGCTCCCCAGTAGCTATGGAATCTATCTCCAAAGGACTTGGGTCTTCCAATCTCCTCAGTGGGGCATCTTAAACACCACTTGCTAGTACTAATCAAAAGACCATGCCATGTGCATGGTACTGAACTACCTCTAGGCCTTGAGGCCTACAGAGAGGCGGGGTTTGATCCCTGCAACTCACAGTGAGCACAGAGGTGGTTCATATTTAACAAATATAGGAGAAAGAAAGGAAAGAGCAGAAACAGTTTGCTGACTAGTCTTCTGTCAACCTGACATAAGCTAGAAGTTATCTGAAAAGATAACTTCTTGAGAAGTTAATTAAGAAAATGCTTCCATAATATCTAGCTATAGGGACTTTTCTTAACTAGTTATTGATGTGGGAGGGCCCAGGCCATTGTGGGTGGTTGTTACTCCTAGGCTGGTGGTCCTGGGTTCTATAAAAAAGCAGGCTGGGCAAGCCATGTGGAGCAAGCCAGTAAGCAGAACCCCTCCATGCAGCTCCACATCAGCTCCTGCTTCCAGGTTCCTGCCCTATTTGAATTCCTATCCTGGCTTCCTTCAGTGTTCACACTACAATGTAGAAGTGTAAGCCAAACAAACCCCTTCCTCTCGAACTTGCTTTTGGTCAGAGTGTTTGGTCCCAGAAGCCCTAAGACAAGAGGTAGACAAAAAGGGAAGAAAGAAAGAAATGACCTAAAAAAAAATCAAAATATGTTAACAGTGGCTTCTCTGTAAATGGGATTATAAATAACTTTTAATTCATGCATGAGCACTTTTCTTAGTTTTCCAAATACTCTGAAACAGATGGGTATCACTTATATATCCAAGACAGTTACTCTTTAGTGAAAAGTGGCTTGCATGCAGGAGTGACCAAGTAGTCTGTATTAGAAGAAACATACTACAAATAATCATAATCTCTAGGTGAAACATCCAAACAACAAAGAGATAGCAGGTGATATAGGAAGTTCTAGAAAGGAACCTAGCAAGTTTCCCAAAGTTGGTATGTGTCATGAGGACTGTCCCTAAACTACACTCTGTAGAAGGATGACAGGAAGAGTAGAGGTTGCTGGACAGAGGAAACCCGATCCCCATGCCTACCTCTGACTAGTAGGTGTTAGATGTATGGCTGACCATTAACCACACAGACAGACACCGAGGCAGCATAAGAGGCCAAGATAAGAAACTAAAAAGTTAAGCACCACCTGCTTTAAAGGAGAACAAATTTGCAGCTACAACACAGTAGCCAGATACAGTAGGCCACAAAAGTAATCCTAATACTCAGGGGACTGCAACTCTAAGGTCAGCCTGGACTTCATGAAGAAACTCTTTTCTTTAAAAAAGTTAGCTAGGGAGCAGTAAGATAGCTCCACAGGTAAAGATGTCTGCCACCAAACCTGATAACCTGAGTTACACACAAGAGATCCCTGATATACATATGAGATAAGAAAACAATCAAGTTCCCTAGGTTGATCTTTGAACTACATACATATGCTCCTACAACAACAGTTGTACTTGCACACACATACACAATAAATAAATAAATAGTTATTCAGAAACTAGACAACACAACATGAGAAAGAATAGTGGAAGGAAAGAAAGACATGTAGACTGCAGAAGATCCAACTCAAATGATTGCTGTCTACACAAGAATGTACTTGCCTCCTCCTGGAGGAAGACTTACACACCAGGAAACTGCTGGCTAAATGCTAAATGTCTGGACCATCGCTTCTGTAAGCCTGCGCTGTCACCAAAAGTAGAACAGTATCAAGGAAGAAGAAACCTTTAAAGTGGAACAGACTCAGTAAACCTGTTGTCTCTTAAAGTTTTCCGACACTGGGATTTGGTACAGAAAACACAAATACAAGACCCACCTGAGCCTTCTTTTCAAAAGCATATCCAGTGAAGCTGGAGAGATGACTCAGTAATTAAGAGCATTTTCTGTTCTTGTAGAAGACCAGAGTTTGATTCCCAGCACCCACATCGTAGCTAACAACTTTCTGTAACTCCAGTTCCAATGCTCTCTTCTGGTTGCCACAGGCAACAGAACAAATATGATACACATATATACATATCAACAGAAACCTCAAATACATAAAATAAAAATCTTAAAAAAAAAAAAAGCTGGACTTGGTGGTACACATCTTTAAAGATCTCAGCACTTGCCGGGCGGTGGTGGCACACGCCTGAATTTCTGAGTTTGAGGCCAGCCTGGTCTGCAGAGTGAGTTCCATGACAGCCAGGACTATAGAGAAACCCTGTCTCAAAAAAAAAAAAAAAAAGATCCCAGCACTTAGGACATAGAATCTATGAGTTTGAAGACAGCTGGGTTTACATAGTGAGACCCTGTCTCAAAATAAATAAAAATAAAATTCAATTTTTAAAAAACATATATAGTAAAACAAATTAAGATCCCACGCCATGCCAATAAACTTTCCAGTATACACATAAAAACATGAACACATTCACAAGATAATACAGAGAACTCTGGATCTTTATTCGTATTAGCACAAACAGCTGCATAAACCAAAATCCATCCTGAAATTCTTTTTAGAATGCTTAGTGTAGCTGTCAGCTCAACATATGTGAGAACATAAAGGCTGGAATATCCATATATATCCATCAATATTCTTTGCTAAACATGATGTAACATATGTCAAGGCCCATACGCTAACTGTTCTGACTCACCAATACTACACCTTTAAGAACACTTTCCTAATCCCAGCACTTGGGAGGCAGAGGGAGGCGAATTTCTGAGTTCGAGGCCAGCCTGATCTACAGAATGAGTTCCAGGACAGCCAGGGCTACACTGAGAAACCCTGTCTCGAAACACGCCCCCCCCAAAAGAGCACTTCCCTATGGAGATCAAAAGCCCAAACCTGAGCACCAGCTGAATGGACTACAGCTCTAAAACTGATGGAATACATAAAGAAGCCAGCCATGTGGTAATACACACATAATGTTAGCAGTTTGGAAGCAGAGGCAGGACTGGACTGATACAGTTTGAAGTCAGTTGTCCTCTGACCCCCACATGTGCATATGACTTTAACCAATAGTATCATTCAAATGGCTATGAAATATTAAATGACCCATTCCAAGTTTCTGTATCTGAAGTTTTGCATAATGCTCTGTGAGAAGGAAAATGAAGGCACTGCATACCATTGAAACACCAATAAAATAGGGCAGAGGAGATGGTTCAACAGCTAAAACACATAGTGTACAAGTCTAAATGGCCTAAGGTTGATCCCCACAATCCACATAAAGCCAAATGCAGTGTGTTCATCTGTAATCCTAGTACTTCCATGGTGAGATGGGAGGTAGACAAAGCACTGACATGGTGGTTAATATACATCTTCAATCCCAGTATGTGAGAGGCAGAGACAGGCAGGGCTTTGTGAGGTCCAGGCCAGCCTGGTCTACATAACAAGTTCCAAGATGGTCAGGGATACACAATGAAACTCTAAAAAAGAAAAATGACTCTTAAAAGTTGTCCTCTTATCTATACACACACATTGTTTAATGCAGAGAGAGAGAGAGAGAAGAGAGGAGAGGAGAGAGAGAGAGAGAAAGGGAGAGAGAGAGAGAGAGAGAGAGAGAGAGAGAGAGAGAATGAATAAATAAATAAATAAATAAATAAATAAATAATATTTTTTTGAAGGACCAGGTTGGCATTCATGGAGTGTGGCTCATGTCCTTAATCCCAGCATTTCCAAAGCAGAGGCAGTTTGAAGCTAGCCTGGTCTACTCAAAAAATCCCAGGCTAGCCAGGCATACATGGTGATAGACTACCTCAAAACAAAATAAAATAACCAATAATCAAGACAGTTGGATTGTGACCAATGACCACACACTTAAGAAAACTCCCAATGTCTCCTTCATTTTTGGAACCATGTCACCACTGACAAACTTCTCTAGCGTATCTGCTGAGCTCTGCTTTCTGATGAGTCTGGACTTTGTGGCACAGTCCTCATTTACCCAAAGAGCACTCTGGTTGATACTCTACTGCCTCAATATACATAGCCATTGGCCCATGCTGCTGCCAAAGGATCTTTGGTTCTTTCCAGTTAGGGGTACTTACACACAATGCTGCTTGAGAACATCACTATACCTATGCTCTGGAACACACAAAATTCAAAAACTCCTCTGGAGTACATTGCTGATTCGGGGACGTCATGCTCATCACTCATCTTTTCCAGGAAACAAAATGTCTCCTCTCGCCTAGATCAGGCACATTCCACCAGAAGAGGGTGGAAATCACCACATACTCACATGAACACAAATGCCTTGCCTAGAATTTATCTCTGATCACTGAGTATGTTTAAGTGTAACTGTGAATGGCTTAGTCTGCACTGAACACATTGGACATCTTTTCATATAGTTGTAGGTGCCCTTTACCTTCCACAATCCCACTGTTCTTACACAAACAGGCCTCTGTATGACATAGAAATGCACTAATATATACATTTCTCTAAATTCTGACAGGGATTCCATACATAAATTTTATTTTTGTTTTGTTGTTTGTTTGTTTCGAGACAGGGTTTCACTATATAACTCTGGCTGTTCTAAAACTCAGTATGTAGACCAGGCTGGCCTTGAACTCAAAGTGATCTGCCTGCATCTGCCTCTCAATGCTGGGATTAAAGTCATGTGCCACTATAGTCAGCCAAATTGTCTGAAATTTTATAATTTAAGATTCATCTTCAGGCAGGGCGGTGGTGGCACACGCCTTTAATCCCAGCACTTGGAGGGCAGAGACAGGCAGATTTCTGAGTTCGAGGCAGGCCTGGTCTACAAAGTGAGTTCCAGGACAGCCAGGGATATATGGAGAAACCCTGTATCGAAGAAAAAAACAAACAAACAAACAAACAAACAAAAACTATTTATCTCCAGGGTCTGGAGAGACGGCTGAGCATGAAGAGCACTGGCTTCTCTGCTACACGTTCTATATTTGGTTCCTAGCACCCACATCAGGTGGTTCAATCACCTGAAACTCCACTTCCAGAGGATCCAACAGCTTCTGTATAAATGTTACACACACGGCACACATACACATACACACATACATAAATAAAAGCAATAAAAATAGAATCTTTTTAAAAAAATATTTATCTCTAAGATCATTACAATAAAATCATAAATGGTAGAATTGTGCCCCCACAAAATTAAACCATGCTCTTTGGCTGATCTCAAGGCTAGATTAAAAACAAAGATGTGCTATCTATCTATCTATCTATCTATCTATCTATCTATCATCTATCTATCTATCTATCTATCTATCTATCTATCTATCTATCTATCTATCTATCGAATTTGATGCAGTGTCTTACTAGGTAGCTCTGCCTGGCCTAGAACTCACTGTGTAGAATAAGCTAGCCTCAAATTTGCAACAGTTTTCTTGATTCTTGATTCCCAAGTCCTGAATTACAGAAATGAACCAACACGCACAGCCCAGAAAATAAATCTTAAACATTTTGTGCCATGAAGTGGTAGAGACATGTCAAAAGGACATGTCAGAAGTACACTTCCAGCTGGAAGAGGCCTCGTTACTACAAGTATCCTGAGCATCAACATAAATAACACCTGTGAAAAGGGGCTGGGTAGTTGCTTGGCTAAGAAAACGAAACCTCCTGGTGAAAAAAGTACACAGAGGGCTGGAGAGATAGCTCAGCAGTTAAGAGCACTGGCTGCTCTTCCAGAGGTCCTGAGTTCAATTCCCAGCAACCACATGGTGATTCACAACCATCTGTAAAGGGATCCGATGCTCTCTTCTGGGGTGTCTGAAGACAGCGACAGTGTACCTCATACATAAGATAAATAAATAAACCTTAAAAAAAAAAAACCCTAAAGGAAAAAAAGCAAAAAGATTCTCTATGCTCCAAAAACAAATAACAAGTTTAGCAAGGATGCAGAATATAGGTTAAAATAGCCAGCTGTATTTTTATGTTTGGAATTAAGAGCTAAGAACCACTTGTTTGTTTGTTTGAAGACTTATGTATTTTATATATATGTAAGTACACTGTCACTATCTTCAGACACCCCAGAAGAGGGCATCAGATCCCATTACAGGTGATTGTGAGTCACCATGTGGTTGCTGGGAATTGAACTCAGGTCCTCTGGAAGAACAGTCTGTCCTCTTAACCACTGAGCCATCTCTCCAGGCCCCTAGGAACTGTTTTTAAATACTATTTATAACAGCAAAAAGTAATACACTTAAATATAAACCTAACAAGTTAGCATACAACATTTGTATGCTGAAAATTACAAAGCACTAATGACGGAAACCAAAGTGTCACATTCAAGAACTGAAATATGGCACAGTAGGACTATCAGTTCTCCCCAAACTGGTTTTATCAGAAACAATGCAATACACTTCATATCCTAGCAGAATATCAAGTCCTGAAACCTACAGGAAAAGAGAAAGGAGTACAAGGACAAAAACAAAACAACAAAGGAAACAAAACCAAGGTGAAAATTTATGGTGCCTGGGCCAGTGAGATGGCTCAGTAGGTAAAGGTGCCTGTGGCCAAGTCTGATGACCACAGCTGATCATGGTAGAAGAAAAGAACAGACTCTTGGAAGCAATCCTATGACATCGCTTGTGTACAATGGTATGCATATTCTTGAACACAAACACACACACACACACACACACAAAGAGAGGGAGACAGAGACACACACCAGGCACTAGCACATTCAAACATCCATTTGCACAAACTAACACTCACAAACATGTCATCCCACATAAAACTTCACTAAAATGGATAAGAAGTCTAAATGTTAAGTTACTGAACTTCCAGGCAGAAACACAAGAGATCTCTGTGACCTTGGACTGAGCAGAATTCATTCATAGGAATGATCTCAGAAGGCAGTATATCACTTCTAGGCCTTTTGGCTTAGACCAAGTACAAACATAACCCATTTTAAAAATGTTGTTATACCTTATCAAAATTTTAAATAATTGCTCTACAAAGAAAAATAATTGCAACTAGCACACTACTATTGTACCAAGCATTCGGTTTTATCATTCAACAAACTCTGTGCTAAAGTGGAGAGTGAGGAACACGACTCTCACTACTGCTGAAAACAGAAAACCACGCAAGGGCTGGGCAGTGGTGGCGCATGCCTTAATCCCAGCACTTGGGAGGCAGAGGCAGGTGGATTTCTGAGTTTGAGGCCAGCCTGGTCTACAGGGTGAGTTCCAGGACAGCCAGGGCTACACAGAGAAACCCTGTCTCAAAAAACCAAAGGAAAAAAAAAAAAAAGAAAAGAAAACTACACAAGGGAAAAAATTTTTTTAGCCCTATAAAGTTGAGCATATTCTCCACATATGACCCAGGCATTACTCTTTACTCCCAGGCATTCATGCAAATGAAATAAACACCCATGTACACACAAAATGCTCTCTGTAATCAATTCAGCAGTTTTGTTTGTGAATCCCTAAAACAAACACTCAACTACTCATCAAAAGATGAAAGGGTAAAACTGCTTCCTGAGAACATCGCCAGGAGAACAACAGTCTAACTTATAAAATCATATGAGGTTGGGCAGACTTCTTAGTGTCTTAATGGTTTTGCAGAGAACATGGGTTTGATTGCCAGTACTCAAATAGTGACTCACAACTATCTAACTCAAGTTCCAGAAGATCTGATAACCTTTTCTGGTTTCCACAGGCACCAGGCACATACATGGCACACATACATGCATCCAGACAAAAAACATTCATATACATAAAATAAGTCTTAAAAACAAACAAAAACGGGCAGTGGTGGCGCACGCCTTTAATCCCAGCATTTGGGAGGCAGAGGCAGGTGGATTTCTGAGTTTGAGGCCAGCCTGTTCTACAGAGTGAGTTCCAGGACAGCCAGGGCTACACAGAGAAACCCCGTCTCAAAAAAACAAAAAAACAAACAAACAAACAAAAAACCCACCAAATTCTCAGAATGGAAGATGCCTGCTAAGAAGGGAAACAGGAAAGGCATCCTGGAAAAGCAGCCTTTCTCCTTGGAAAGAACAGGTTAAACCCTCTCAATCTACAAACTCTGTGGCCTTTGTTTCAATAACTTATGAAGACTGCCACAGCCATGATAGAGAAAAATTAAGTTCTTTCCTAGTTTGGCAAACTGTAAGCAAATATGCTTCGCTTAACCAAAGATGTTAGGTTCCTAACATCTTTTGGAATATAAGACCCTGTGATGACACGTTATGGACCCAAGTATTAGAAAGCAGTAACAGTATTCGGCAATCAGAAAAAAAACACAGGCTGACCAGAAAGATGATGATCCGTGATTCCACGACACCCCACCCTGGAAAAGTCACAAATTTAAAACACTGGATAGTACTCACCAGAGGCCAGGAAAAGCCAGAATATACAAAGTGTGCATGAGGACTTTTTATTTTTAGGTTCTTTGTTTTTTGTTTTTTTGTTTTTTTCTAGACGGGGTTTCTCTGTATAGCTCTGGCTATCCTGGAACTCACTGTGTAGACCAGGCTGGCCTCAGAAATCCGCCTGCCTCTGCCTCCCAAGTGCTGGAATTAAAGGCGTGCGCCACCACCGCCCAGCGACTTTTTATTTTTAAAGCTATGCTGAAAAGTAGACAACTCTTTGGTTTATCCACATTCACATAACTACAGACCAAAGAAAAGTGAATGCTACTGAATGTTAAGCAAACAAAACCAAACAAGTACTTAAAGTATCATGTAACTGACTGGTTAAAATTTCATCTTTTGATGGTTAGTTTAAGTGTTTTTGTTTTAGGGATTCACAAATAAAACTGCTGTAACTGTTTACAGAGAGCATTCAGTGTGTACATGAGCATTCATTTCATTTTCGTGAATACCTAAGAAACAAGAGTCTGATGGGTCATATATGGAGAGTATGCTCACCTTTATAGGAGAGGGCTAAATGAAGGAATGTAACAACAGAAATGGTTAGCCAGGAAATGCAGAAGGAATATAGGAAACAGAAACCCTACTTTGGAGCTGGGGGATTGGGGAAGAGTAGAGGAATTCGAGGTCTTCTTAGTCTATATAGTGAGTCTGAGACCAGTCTAGGTTACTTAAGATCCTGTCTTTAAATTTAAAAAAAAAAGAAGAAGAAGAAGAAGTAGTCTTAATGATTCACAACTATAATCCCACCAGCACTTGGGGGAATGGTAGGAGAACTATTCTAAATTTGAGAATAAATTATTCTTATTCTCATAACTCTGCCTAAGCTACAGAATAAGTTCCAAGTCAGCCTGGGGTAGAGTAGAAAGATAAGAGAATGGAGGAAGGAAAAAGAGACAGGGAAGGAATTCACTTGAGGTCTTTAGTAGTTAACTAACTCAGAGCAACTCATCAATAGATGCTTGAAATATGAGTAAAAGATTATTACATTTGAGGACATTTATGTAATTTATATCCTCATTTACAAAAGGAAAATTAATGTACACTGAAAAGGCCAGGTGGACACCAACTCAGATGCTTCAAATTATCATCACCAGTCAGGAGACTAGGCAATACCATGGCCTGGTGACATGATACACTGAGATAGACACAATGTCATTTCTATGGCAGGACTACATTATTTGAATATGATACTAGGGTATGTCTGACAATCCCATACAATAGAACATTCCACTAGTCTGTATGCTTCAGAAACAACCATCACAAAAGATCAAAAAACCCCAGCTTAGATTAAAGAAAGCCAGAGAGGTATGACAAGGAAGGAATATGGGGGCCGGGCGATGGTAGAGCACACCTTTAATCCCAGCACTTGGGAGGCAGAGGCAGGCAAATTTCTGAATTTGAGGCCAGCCTGGTCTGTTCCAGGACCAGGACAGCCAGGGCTATGGGGGGTGGAGAGGTGGGGGGAATATGGGTATCCTGAACCAAGTCCACTAGTGGGAAAACTGCAAAGGACTTGGTCCTGCAGAATCTAAATCTCAACTGTCAGTCACCTAGCAATATCAGGTTACTGTGGCATTTCCTGATGTGCCCTTATCTATTAGTGGAAACCATTTAGAGATAGGGGTCATGATACTATATGGCACTGCATAATCATGAGAATGAAATGCAAATGAGCAAAAGCTAATGGCAGTCAGTCAGAAAAGGCACAGAGGCTTCATGTATGACTATATCAGCTTTCATATTTGAAATTATATTAAAATTAAAAGCAAAAACAAAAACATCACGGACAAAACTGCTTTTAGAAGCCAGCACACTCCAAAGCTATCATGTATATGAAACTCAGCTTCATGGATGCATTCTGGTCTTCACTAAGAAATTTCAGTTATAAGGATCTATAGGTGATTCACACCAATATTTCCTCCAGCTAAGGAAAAAATCCTACGATGTCTTTTCACTTGTTCTGTTTTGCACTGTTTTCAAAATACAGGTAAGACACGAGAAATAACAAACATTAAACACAGCACACAAGGAACCCTAAGCATACAGTAACAGGACTTTGAATATTAGAGAACATGCAGACTACAAGCTACCACCACATTGCAGGTCACAGAAAACAATGCAGTAAGGTCTGTGTTGTCATTCATTCATGCAACTGAATTTCAGAACTGTATATGCAGAAAGACTTTTATTGTTCAAAATAAGGAATGGGCTCTGGAAAAAAAAATGCCAAAGAGCAAATAGTAAATTGAAAGTTAAAATATCTGGATGAAAGAAACGTTTGGGATGAGACTACAATTTAGAACCATCAAAAAGTACCTGAAACGGTTGCTGCTGGGATGAAAAAGCAGCAGAAACATTTGGCGGAAGCTGGGTTGCTATAGCAACAGGAGTCCCAGTCTGCCCATCCTTGCCTGTCACAACCTTTACCTGAGAGAAATATTTTGAGAAAAAAAGGTAACAATTTTTAAGACTGCTCAAAATTATTAGAATTTCACTGCTGACAGCTCACTAATTTAGGTGCTTAAAAATGGAATGTTTTGCTTCAAATCCTATAAAGGGACACTGAGCTGACTGACAGGTTCATACTATAACAATCTAATAGCTGCCAATCTTCAGCACTCCAGTATAGATCATAGACAACATTTTAAATTCTTCAACTTCCAAATGTAAAATGGAGTGGCACTCAGGTATCAGTGTCCCACAGGTGGCTTCTTGAAAGATCTGCACCACTATAACATTCTATAGCTTATCACATGGGTCACACAGCAATGTTGACTTTAGAAAAAGTTGTGAGAAGTTGTATTTTTCTTCACAATGCAGATAAGGAGGCTCAGCTTACAGACAACATTGGTAAAAGACACAAAGAGTACTCAGTTCCACTGTTCCGTGGTACTAGTAGTGGTCCTCAAAACACTGAGACCTTCTGAATAACAAAAACGGTCCAGCCTAGGTCCAGTGTTGAAGAAGACACAGATGGCTAAGCCACACAGATACATCCACAAATGCTAGTGAGGACTCTGGAGCAAAGGCAAAAACTTTTGCTCAAGAAAAGCAGGCTTCATTGCCAAAGGGCTGACAGCAGTTTATTTTAGCTCTATCATAAAACAAAATAAGCTACACCAACATAATAAACACTCCACAAGACAAGGCACAAAAGACAGTGCATCACAGTACAGCATGCCTCAGAGAACTTCACGACTGCTGTGCTGTTAGGAGGACTTACTGTACAGCACCCTAGGAACCCAAAAACTATCTACAAAAGCTTCTGTTTCCAAGTATCACTCCATAGGCGTCTGCAAAGTGTGAGCTTAAAATATGACTTCACATTTAACACTATATCTAAAACCTAAAAAAAAAAAAAAATTTTTTTAGTTGTTTGAAATTAATTGTGAACATCTCACACAAGATACACCTAGTGACTTAAATACCTGGTTTAAAAGCTTTGTTTTTATGGATAGACCTACATAAGCATACAGTGAAACCAGGAAGCCAGGGGAGAAGAGCTAAGCTTCACTGCAGAACCTTTCCTGTAGGTTGCCAGAGGACTGGCAACAGTATCTTGTTGGCCAAGGATCATAATATACAAGGCAGGGGAGAAACCTAGACAGTATTGGCTGAGCTCTCTGCCCAGGAAGAGTTTTGGTTGTCAGTGACAACACCTGGTTCTAAAAAGGCATCAGTCACAACATAGTCCTTTATCTCCCTTTCCAGACAGCTATACTGAACAGCACTTCCTCTACATGAAGGAAGAAGGGAAACACATTTTACTTCTCTTTGGATCCTGTGACACCCAAACTCTACATTACCCCAAGCTCACACATTTTGTTTTCTGTTGCACACCATCTATTTTGCTTTACATAGCCCTTCTAGACTACTGAGCTGTTGTTTCTTACCTCATCGTTGATAACTTCAGATTTTTCTTCCTCCTCTTCCTCTTCCTCCTCCTCCTCTTCAATGTCCAAATCATTCTGCCTAAGATATGCTTGTAAAGGAGCATAGTGTTTCTTTTTAAAAGCCAAGAAATCCATCATGTTCCCCTGTAGATGTTGCAAGAAGAACAATTCAATCAGGTACTCCTTGAAGACTTCCTTGAGTGCCTCCATTTCCTTGTAGTGGTAGTCCAAGCACTGCTTCCTCATCTGTGCCATCTCTTGGGAAGCTGGGGGGATCTCCTCCAATTTCTTGGGAACCTTCTTCATTCCTGAGCTTCCCATAGATGTAAGAGGCACACTGGAAAGGCCTGGAGGCATAGTGCTTCTGGAAGGGCTGGTGGGTGGCGGTGGGGATGTCATCCCAAATGCTGAAGGCCCTCCCACGCCAGGGAGCAGCACACCAGGTGTTCTCTCAAATCCCAGAGATCGGTTCATTGGCTGTCCCTGAAGCACCTGCTGCTGTTGCTGTATCAACTGGCCCTGAATAATGCTGCTGATCTGGGGTGGCAGGCTGGCCGTGGTAATGTGGTTCGGGCTGGCGAGAGGTTGCAGTCCAGTGCCTCCTGCAGCTGCAGGGCTCTGAGGCCCTAGATGGTGGATGGTGCCTCCCGACTGTGCATGAGGTTGGGAGAGTCTCCGTTCTCGGACAGTGATGGGAGCTCCTGAATGCTGGAGTTGAACCTGGGCTCCCTGGGCCATCTGAGTCAGGCCTGGTGCCTCCTGAAATACAAAGTGACCACCACTTGATGGACTCAAGCTGATCTGCCTCACAAGCACACTGGCATCCACAAAGCCTCCAGTGGGGCTGCTGCTGCAGATGCCCAGCCCAGGTCCTGGGGCACCTGCACGCACATTCTGCAGGGTTTGCCCTGGGCCAGGGCTAGGCTGTGTGGGGCTTTGAGTCTGGACCTGCTGTGACAGCGGAGAAGTAACTTGAATGTATGATGGAGAGCCATGCTCAAAGCGCCTCTGCTGTGCACCAAACTGAAAACCTGGAGAGGTGGGGTTGGGCAGTGGCAGAGGGGCCAGTGTGATCTGCTGGTTTCCTCCCACGACTGGGCCAACATTCTGTAGTGTAATGTTCACATTCTGTCCGGCCACAGGACTTCTGCTCATCAGCTGCTGTATCTGGTACCCAGGGGATTGGGGTGCAGATGGGCTGGCTGATGGAGCGAAAGGTGCTGCAGGAGACGGGGGTAAGTTGGGATGGGCTGGCTGCTCCTCTTCACTCCCAGTGAAGGACCTAGACCTCTGCAGCTGATGCTGGACATTCTGAGGACCACTGCCATGGTGCATTATCACCTCCCTTTTCTATCCAATGTACTGTTCTCCTAAAAAAATCAAAATTAAAATCAAGACATTGGAAGGCAAATATAATCATTTGACTACCATACTTAATACAATTACCACTTAGTAGCCCTGAAAACATACTTGAACATACATTCACACTGGCATCTGATTTCAAGCAAGAATACTACTTATTATTTTATATCAAAGAAAAGGTAGTCACTTGCATGTAACCCATAACTTCCTTCCATCTCCTTTCCTCTACCCAAGATCCCAAAGGAAAGCAGACTAAGGTGCCCCATCCCCTACCATCATAAATAGAACAAGAAGTTGGTGAATCCCATTAAGAAAAAACTTTGTTAGCTGGGTAGTGATGGCGTACACCTTTAATCCCAGCACTTGGGAGGCAGAGGCAGGTGGATCTCTGAGTTTGAGACCAGCCTGGTCTACAGAGTGAGTTCCAGGACAGCCAGGGCTACACAGAGAAACCCTGTCTTGAAAAACAAAAACAAAAACAAAAAAACTTTGTTACCAAACCCAGACACTATTGTGAATGCCAAAAAGTGCATGCTGAAAGGAGCCTGATACGGATGTCTCCTGAGAGGCCCTGCCAGAGACTTACAAATACAGAGGCAGATGTTCGCAGCCAACCATTGGACTGCACACGGGGTCCCCAATAGAGGAGTTAGAGAAAGAACTGAAGGAGTTGAAGGGGTTGAAAGGGTTTGCAACCCCATAGGAAGAATAATAATATCAACCAACCAGACCCCCCCAGAACTCCCAGGGACTAAGCCATCAACAAAGGAGTCCACAGGGCTCCAGCTGCATCCAGTAGCAGAGGATGGCTTTGTCATGCATCAATGGGAGGAGAGGTCCTTGGTCCTATGAAGGCTTGATAGATGCCCCAGTGTAGGGGAATCGAGGGCAGGGAGGTGGGAGTGGTTGGGTGGAAGAACACCCTCACAGAAGCAGGGGGAGGGAGGATGTGATAGGGTGTGATAGGGAGGGAGGGGAAAGCTGCTGGCAAAGAGTGTATTCCCACTAAGAGACCACCAGTCCCCTTCAGGCACAGGTCAACACTGTCACCGCCTTGGTGAAGAGAGCTCAAGTGGTGATGACTATGTATGACATGGTTCCCAATGAATGGCAGTCTTCCTGTCAACATGTATAGCAACAAAGGGGTCCTCCCTATGGTGTAACCAAAAGGAAGACCAAGCAGAGATGAAAGAACAGAAAAGACTGAGGGAAGAAAGGCTTTGGGAGGAAACAGAAGACAAAGCAGGGAAGCACAATTTGGTGTCAGACCACCAGTGCTGCCCCTCAGTCTGCCTATTTTCTACCATAGTTGGCCAAAAACACAGAACATCTTCCTCAGAAGAAACAATGGTGCAAATCCATAGCACCTGACATTTAGCAAACACAGGACAGACAGTGCCCCAAGTCACCACTGGGGTAAAGACACAGCTGCTACCAAGCCTCAGGATCTAAGTTCAATCCCTAAGTCCCATGTGGTAGAAGAAGAGAGTCAAACCCCCAGGATGTCCTCTTACCTTTTACACATACATCATAGAACATCATACAACCTGTGTGTGCACGCACACACACAAATATTTCATTTAAGGGCACATTTTTCCACCAAGACAAGCAGTAGCCTCATCTCAAAGATACCATTGTTTATCTCTACCAGAAAACAGAAAAGAAATAAAGAAGCCATGAATTTGAAAAACTTTAAAAATATACAAGACTTTCAAATCAAAAACATATCATCAAGCCAGGAACAGTGGCACATACCAGCAACCCCAGCCCTCCAAAAGCTGAAGCAGGAGTGTTGCTACAAATTCAAGGCCACATAGTGACTATATAGCAAAATCCTATCTCAAAAAAAGAAGTAAGGAGAGGGAGATGAAAGGGAATATGAATCACTTACGTATATACAGGGAGCTCTGGTTCACATAGTATTTTCAGAACAAGCTATAATTCCTGCAATAGTTTGACTATGAAAAGCTCACCACTAAGGGCTTACGGCACAATGGGAGGTAGTGAAAAGCTGAAGATGGAGATAGATGCAGTAAGTAGGTCATTGACAGTATGGTTTGAGGGTAGGTCTTTTTGGTTTGTTTTTGTTGTTTTTCATTTTCAAGACAGGGTTTTCCTGTGTAGCCCTGGCTGCCCTAGAATTCACCTATAGACCAGGTTGGCCTCAATCTCAAGAGCTTTGCCTGGCTTTGTCTCCTGAAGGCTGGAATTAAATGGACTAGGGAAATATCTTATTCTCAGTCCCTTCCTGCCTTACTCACTTGCTCCTGATGTTCAATGATATGGGCAGTTTTGCTCCTCCACACCCTCCCTGCTGCTCTGCCTCACCATCACCAGAAACAATAGCCTCATGGAACCATAGACTGAACCTCTGAAACATGAGCCAATATCAATTTATCCTCTTTTTTCTTTTTAGAAATGTTTTGGTTTTTTTTAAATTTATTTATTATATGTAAGTACACTGTAGCTGTCTTCAGATGCACCAGAAGAGATAAGAGGGCATCAGATCTCATTATGGATGTTTGTGAGCCACCATGTGGTTGCTGGGATTTGAACTCAGGACCTTCAGCAGAGCAGTCAGTACTCTTAACCACTGAGCCATCTCTCCAGCCCCCCAATTTATCCACTTTTATGATTTTTTTTTTCAGAGTAACAAAAAGCTAATTAATAAAAGTTCCTGATCTCTTAAATAAGTATTATGGGGAAACTGGCACAAAAACAGGAAGGCATATATAATGATCTCCTTACAAAAATCCCAGAATGTCAAGTCAACAAAATGAAGGAACAAAAAGAAGCTCCTCCACATACAAGAATTCATAATCTGGATGTGGTGGCCATATCCATGACCCCAGCTATCAGGAAGTCAGGACAAAGGGGTTGCAAAGGCAGGTCAGCTCCTAAGAGTCCCCCAGCTCCAGAAACAAAGTCCAGTAGAACAAGTCACAAAACCAGAGCAAAGAGAAAGGGATAAAAAGTTATGATATACTACTGAGAAAATTCATCATGAACACATCAAAAAGCATATATCAAATAATTAAGCATTTCTATTAGCTAACACTCAGAGTTATACTAAATGTAAAAGACATAAAATAAAAATCCAGGGGGCTGGGGAGATGGCTGAGAGGTTAAGGACACTGACTGCTTTTCCAGAGGTCCTGAGTTCAAATTCCAGCAACCAGATGGTGGCTCACAACCATCTGTAATGGGATCTGATGCCCTCTTCTGGTGTGTTTGAAGACAGAGACATTGTACTCATATACATAAAATAAATACTAAAAAATAAAATAAAAAAAAATAAAAACAGAAATGTAATAATCCCTGAAAATAATTCAATTTTGTAGCCCCCAAAATAATAAAGTTGTAGCTAAAGCAATAGCAGGATTTGAAAGGATTTCAAGCTGCAGAGACAGTTTAGTAGATAAAGCACTTGATGCATAAAAAAGAGAATTTGAGTTTCAATTCCCAGGACCCAAGTAAAAGCAGGACATGATAATCTGTAATCCCCAGGCTCCTACACTGAAACAGAAAACCGAGATAGGAGAACGACCAGGTCACAGGTCACCTACCCTGGTATATATAGGTTTGAAGAGTCCCTATCTCAAACAAAGTGGAAGATAAGAGCAAACACTAGAGATTGACCTCTGACCTCCACACCAGCATCTGCACTCAAATATACATACAACACACACATAAAAGAGAGCACTCACATTATATACACACAAAATAAAATATATATATATACATAGTTTTAAAATGTTAAAATACTAGGGGTAGAGATACTCCTTTAATCCCAGCACTAAGAAGGCAAAGGCAGGTGGATCTCTCTGAATTCAAGGCCAGCTGGCCTACAGAGCAAGTTCCAAGACATCTAGATATACATGAGAGCCTGCCTCAAAAATGAGTGCCTCAAAAATGAGTATGTAAGGGGGCTGGAGAGATGGCTCAGTGGTTAAGAGTGCTGACTACTCTTCCGAAGGTACTGAGTTCAAATCCTAGCAACCACATGGTGGCTCACAACCACCCATAATGAGATCTGACGCCCTCTTCTGGTGTGTCTGAAGACAGCTACAGTGTACTTACATATAATAAATAAATCTTTTAAGACAAGAAAAAATTTAAAAAAAATGAGTATGTAAGAATAAAAATGTACCAGGCTGTAGTGGTACACACCTTTAGTCCCAGCTCTCGTGAGGCAGATAGAAGGAACTTTGTGAGTTGAAGGCTTGGTCTACAGTGAGTTCCAGGGCAGCAAGGGCTATACAAAGAGAAAAACAAACAAACAAACAAACAAACAAAGCAAAAGAAGGATAAAATGTTAAAAATTCAAAAGGGATTGGAGAGATGGCTCAGAGCTGCTTTTCCAGAGGATCAGGGTTCAATTCCCAGAACCTACACGGCAGCTCACAACTGTCTGTAACTTAGGATCCAGGGTATCCAATACCCTCACAGATATACATACTGGCAAAACATCAATGCACATAAAATAAGAATGATTGCCGGGGGCTGGCGAGATGGCTCAGTGGGTAAGAGCAGCGACTGCTCTTCCGGAGGTCCTGAGTTCAAATCCCAGCAACACATGGTGGCTCACAACCATCCATAATGAAATCTGGCGCCCTCTTCTGGTGCATCTGAACACAGCTACAGTGTACTTATAAATAATAATAAATAATTTAAAAAAAAAAAAAAAAAAGAATCATTGCCAGGCAATGGTGGTGCACGCCTTTAATCCCAGCACTTGGGAGGCAGAGGAAGGTGGATTTCTGAGTTCAAGGCCAGCCTGGTCTACAGAGTGAGTTCCAAGACAGCCAGGGCTTCACAAAGAAACCCTGCTTCAGAAAAAAAAGAGAAAAAAATAGAAAAAGGAATCATTAAGCAAAACAATTAAAAACGGGCTAGAGATAAAGCTGGGTAGTAGGAGCACTTCTTTACTATGTACAGGGCCCTGGGAGTAGATCATCTCTAAAAGGACATCTGTGAACAGTAGGACAAACAGCTAACACCAGCACTACAAAATACACTTATCAAAGACACTGAAATACTAACCAAGAGAACAACAAACATCTGCCTAATAGCTTGAGGACAATGTCCAACTTCACCACTTACCTACTCCAAATAAGCCTACAGTAAGCCCTAAACCACACAAGTGGCAGACCACTAGACACAATGCTACAGGGGTTCTGGGAAGCAAGGTCAGGTGACAGATTTCAAATGTTCCTCAATCATAAAACACTGAATGGGAATGAATCAGAGGGCAGTATGAAAGTGGAAAGGGCTTGGATACCCTATAACCTTTG
>NW_022196905.1:103703772-103714726 GCF_008632895.1 Mastomys coucha
AAATGCTGTATTACAGACACATTAGCTTTTTAAAACTGACATATCCTAGCCAGGCAGTGGTGGCTCACACCTTTAAACCCAGCACTTGGGAGGCAGAGGCAGGCGGATTTCTGAGTTTGAGGCCAGCCTGGTCTACAGAGTGAGTTCCAGGACAGCCAAGGTTACACAGAGAAACCCTGTCTCAAAGAAAACCAAAAAACTGACATATCCTTTGTACATGTTATGGATGCAGTAGAGTGGTGATATCTGCACAAAACATGCAGTGCTGACATCACAGTCATCATATCACCTCTGTGCTGAGAATCCTGAGATCTGTTCATGAAGCTGGGAAAAGTAAACCTGAGTTGCAAAAGCAATTCTAGGATGTTGAAGATACCCAAGCTGCAGACACCACCAAATGGAACTGGCCAAGAAAGAGTCCACATGTGCTACATGTAAGGCTGACCAAGCCGGTTGAAATCCACATTGTACAAGTCCAGATGCTAAATATGAAACTACAGGTTTGGAATTTGGGCTTCAGTCTTGCTTTAGTCTGGTATTTCTTAGCTATCTTCCTATTCTTCTATTTTAGAACAGCAATGTTTTTACTCTGTGTATATTGGAAGTACTTAACACTTTTTTTTTAAAGATTTATTTATTTTATGTATATGAGTACACTGTAGCTGTACAGATGGTTGTGAGCCATCATGTGGTTGTTGGGAATTTGAGCAACCTCTGCTCACTCCAGCATTTATTTATTTATTTATTTATTTATTTATTATAAATAAGTACACTGTAGCTGTCTTCAGACACACCAGAAGAGGACATCAGATCTCATTACAGATGGTTGGAAGCCACCATGTGGTTGCTGGGATTTGAACTCAGGACCTTCGGAAGAGCAGTCAGTGCTCTTAACCACTGAGCTATCTCTCCAGCCCTATTTTGTTATTTTTAACAAGGGTTCACAGCCGTAAGTTTGCCTTAAGTCTCAAAATAGTCCTTGAACTTTTTAAAACAGTACTGAGATGATTAAGACCATGGGGATTTGTACAGGTGGAGTGAATATATCCTGCAGTACAAAATGTCCTAAGTCTATGGGACCAAAGACAGAATGTTATAAATATTAAAATGCCTTCCACACCCATGTGTTTAATGAACACCTGGTCTCCAATTGATGGCACTGTTTTAGGAGATTTTGGGATCTTCAGGAGATATTACCTAGCTAGCAGAAGTACATTGCTGAAGCTCTGCGCTCTCTTAAGTTACTTCTGATTATTTCCTTACAGCACTGTGTAATGGCTTATTTCACTTTACAAACTGTCTCTAACTCCTCATTCTCCTTGTCACTGAACCCTCCACTGTGTGTGTGTATGCATACAGACATCATATTCTTTTCCACTTAGTCCCAGATGGGCAACTGAGTTGACTCTGTATCTTGGATATTGTGATCAGTGCTGAAAGAAACAAGGTTGTACAGGTGTCTCTTCTGTATACTGACTACATTTCCCTTGGATATATACCTAGGAATGGGATTGCTCCGTCATAAGTAGTTTCATTTTTTAGTTTTTTTGTTTTCTTCCATGCTGGGTCCATTTTAGCAGTATTAATTTACATTCCTTCCAACTATATATCACAGCTCACCAACTATTTTTCACAGGCTCACCAACATGTTACTGTCTTTTTGTTAACTGTCACTTGAACTGGGATGAGATTATATCTATGACTTATTTACATACCCCAATAATCCATTTAATTCAGCTTAAATTCTAACTTTATTTTTATATATTTCCTTCATTACACAACTTCACTATGTAGCACCTAGCTAGCCTCAGAGATGCATTTGTTTCTTCTTTCCAAGCATGGGCCACAGTGTCCTGATAAATTCTAATTTTAGTTCAACCTCTACAAGACACACACAAACACATATATCCTGAAAGCCAGAACAGGTGGAATTGGCACTTGGAGAAATGGCTACAGAAAATTACAAAGGGAAACGCTTACCTGACCAGTGAACTGTTTTATCACAACTCCCACTGGCCCACACAGAACAGGTTTTGGGGGTTAGCAGTTGGTATGGCCAGTATTGGTTAACTAATCTCCATCTTATACAAAGACAAGTCAATGAGAGCCAGAACCCAACTGGGGATGAAGCTCCAAAGCAGAACAGTGACAGCTACACTAAAAGGTCACTGAGGTCTAGCTAAACAAAACTGCTTCTCTTCTCCCCGACAAAGTATCCTCACATTTCAAAATTCTCCCACAAATGTAGTCTGCCTTCAACCCCCGAACCATGTTCAAGAACACTTTCCATACCCAAATAAGTCATGTGACAGACACCAAAAAATGAACACCCTTTACTAAGGGTGTTAAAACATTAAATGTTTAAGAATAAGGGTTAGGGATAACTCAATGGTTAAGTGCTTGCTTCACATGTGAAGAAACTTGAATTTGATCCCCAGCTCCACACACATTCACAAAGATTAAACATTAAAAATGAAGCTTTTAGCCAAGTAGGGTAGCACACGCCTGTCTGTAATGGAAGCACTCAGAAGGCAGAGGCAGGAGGATCACATGTTCCAGTTGAGACAGATCTACATAGTTCAAGGCCATCTATGGCTCACCAACCAAATAAATAAATATAAATAAAAAAGACAATGCTTCCACTTGTTTGCTTTTTAACAACCTCAAGAAACTCGTAGACAGGGGATAAAAAGATGGCTCAGCAGTTAAGAGCACAGCCTACTCTTGCAGAAGACATGGGTTTAATTCCCATCACCAACATGGTGACTTACAATCCTCTGTAACTCCAGTTCCAGGGTATCTGATTCCCTCTTCTGGCCTCTGTGGGCATCAGGCACCCAAGTGGTACAGAGATATACATGTAGGCAAAATACCTATACACACAAAATAAAAAAGACAGGGTTGAAGGGATAGCCCAGGAGGCAAGAGCACACGCTGCTCTTCAAGAGGATGTGAGTTTGAATCCCAACACCCATGCTGGTTAGCTCATAACCACCAGAAGATAAGACACCTTCCTGTCTTGACAGGCACACAAGGCAGACACAGACACAGACAGAATATAAATATATACATATACATATATGTATATGTGTATACATATATGTATATATACAGACATATGTGTGTGTATATATATATATATATGTATATATATACATATATATATAAAAGTATATATATACTTCTTTTTAAGTCATGGACAGCCAGAACAAAGTCTTCAGAAACAGTGGTGCCTATTCACTGGAGAGGAGGTGACCAAAAGGCTAAGAAAAGGAGGAAAGACTGGTAAGATGGCTCAACGGGTAAGAACACCAACTGCTCTTCCAAAGGTCCTGAGTTCAAATCCCAGCAACCACATGGTGGCTCACAACCACCCATAATGAGATCTGACACCCTTTTCTAGTACATCTGAAGACAGCTACAGTGTACTTATTTTTAATAATAAATAAATCTTTGGGCCTGAGCAAGCTGGGTCTACCGGAGCGAATGGGGTTGACCAGAGCAAGCAGAGGTCTAAAAGTCAATTCCCAACAACCAGATGAAGGCTCACAACTATGTACTCATATGCATAAAATAAATAAATCTTTTTTAAAAACCTGTTTAAAAAAACATTTAAAAAGAAAAAAGAAAAGGGGGAAATGGTGACTTGAGAACACACAAAAAATTTCTCTCCCACGCAGGAATACAAGGCAGCTGAGAGCTGAAAGGATCAACTGGAGAAGAGCACTAACCCGAGGAAAGGTTACTATGTAGTTGTAAATAAGGTGGCCAGAAAACAACTTACAGCTATTCCTGAAGAATGTTATGTTACGGCTATGAGTGGCTACAAAGAGCAACCCAACACATTAGTCAAAGCACCAGTAAATGCCTCACAGGGACAATATCAGCAACATTAAGAGGCAGTTATTGTACAGCTGGATGATCATAGTACCTACACAACTTAAAACACAGCTTCATTACATAATCCCCAAAATATTTTAAAGTTAGAATAGAATAAAAGGAAATAACGTCACTTTCATTATTAGACTACCTTAAGATTTCAAACATTTGGGGGAGGAAGGTGTGGAGTACACCTTCAGTCCTTTAGTACTCAGGTGGCAGAGGTGGGTAGATCTCTTTTGAGTTCGAGGTCAGCCTGTTTCAGGCCAGCCAGAACTACTCAGTGAGACCATGTTTCCTTAAAAAATAATTAAGAGGGTGAGGGGCGGCTGGGCACTGTAGCAGCTGGACACAGCACTTCCAGCTACTCAAGAGACTGAGGTATGAAGATAACCTGAGGTTATCCGAGGCCAGCCTGGGACACAAAGTAAGATTCATCTCAAAAACAAGTAAATGAACCAGACAGGCATGATAGCTCACACCAGCAACTCCAGAACCAGGGCTGAGGCATCTGGATTGCTAAGAATTACAGACCAGCTTAGACTACTTAAGGAGTTCCGTCCAGGCTGATTCCTGAGACTTTGTCTCAGAAAACCTAAGTAAATACCTAAGAAGAAGATTTAAAGTTAACATGCAGTTTGCCTTGTGGCCATTCAACGTGTACAAGTCTGTCTCTCTCTGTCTGTCCGTCTACACACACACACACACACACACACACACACACACACACACACACAAACACAAACACACACCACGTACAAGAACCGTGGATCTTCGTGAGCTCAAGACCAGCCTGGTCTAAATGGCGAGTTTAAAGGCCAGCCGGGGCTTCACAGTGAGACTCTAAAACAAAACAAAAATAAAAACGAAACAAAAACAAGAACCGTTTTTTGTCACTCATATAACCGAGAGCAAAAGTGGCAGGGATGAGCGCAACCCCCCCCCCATTCAAGTCGCGGTGCTCCCGGATACTGGACCTAGGGACAGGCCAGCGGAGGGAGGCAGCGGCTCGGTGGCTGATGGTGCACCTCGGAGCCCCGGCCCGGTGAGGTCTCCCTCTCCCAGGTAGGTCCCCGGCGTCCTTCCCGCTCTGCCTCAGCTCTAGGCTCTACGTCGCGAAAGGAAGCCGCGCGCCGCGGACCAACGGTGCCGCGGGCGTTAAGAACCCCGCCTTCCCGAGCGCTCCGACACGGCCGCGCGCCGGCCCAGAACCCGGGACACGCGAGCGCCGACCGGGGAAGGGCCTTCCGCAGGCCAGAACACGCGCCGAGCCACCGGTCCCTCTCAGCGCCGCCCGGACCCTCGGCCCCGCCCGCCCACGACAAAGCGCCGCCGCGGCCTGCGCCCGACGCGACGCGAGCGGCAGAACCGCTCAAGACGACCGCCCGGCACGCCGCCACCGCCGCCTGCTGCCCACCATCCCGCCTCTCACCCCGCCGACGCTGTCCCCGGTCACTTGCACCGCGCGCGAGCCGCGCTCCGCCGCGTCAGGACTGCCGGGAGGCTCGAGCGCGCCGCGGCCGCTCGGAGCATCCGGGTCCGCGGGCACAGGAAGTAGCAGCGCCGGGCCTACGGCGTGCGGCGAGGGACTAACGGTACCTGTCCTGTAGGGCCGGTCACAGCCGCGCGAGGTCGCCTGAAGCTGAGGCGCTGCTGATGGCGGAGGCAGGACCGAAGCGGCTTCTTAACCAGGCGGTTAGGGGCGGGGCTTTAGGCGGGAGGCGCGTTGGGCGGGGTTTGAAGAGCGGAGAACTACCTCAGAGCCGCCTCCGAAAGGCCGCCTCTGTGCTAGGCGGGACCGCTTCGGTCGGTAAGAGGCGAGGAGGTACTCACGCGGGGCCCGGCTGGGAGCTGAGACGGTGCCCGCGGGCCTGGGCGTGGCCTCATCGGTAGGAGGCGGAGCCTCAGGGCTCGGGGGAGTTCGGGTAGACTCGGGGAGGGGCGTGGCCTCATTGATACGAGGCGGAGCCTCAGGACTCGGGGAAGTTCGGGTAGACTCGGGAAGGGGCGTGGCCTCGTCAGTTGGAGGCGGACCCCCGAGTTTCGCCCAGTTACGCCATCTGGCGACTCGCTCCAGCCTGTGAGGCTGGCTAGGAAAGCTCGGGCGGACCTGATTGAGTCCTCTGGATGCGCCCTGTCTCTGTGGGTAATAGGGGACTAGCCCTGTGAACAAAAAAGGAGCCTGAGGCGCAGTGAGCAGAAGTCTGAAAACACATCCAGTATCATAAGGTATCAGGGAAATGCACGAGAAACCACAACCAAGAGGAGGTAAGACTGCTGTAAGAGTTTGAAAAAGGTTATAATTTCTAAAACATTGTAAAAAAGGAAGGAAAAAATTAACTAAGTTTGGTGGCACAAGCCTGTAATCCAGTGGTTCTCAACCTGTGGGTCACATATAAGATATCCAGCATATCAGATATTTATTTCCATTACAACTTATAGCAGTAGCAAAATTAGTTATGAAGTACCAATGAATGTGGGGTCACCACAACACAAGGAGCTATATTAAAGAGTCACAGTATCAAGATGTTTGAGAACCACTGCTGCAGTCCCAGAACTTGAGGCTGAAGCAGAAAGATATGGGGTTCACAGCTGGTGTCATCCGTATATCATGTTTAAGGCTATCCTGGAATACATGAGACCCCATCCCAAAATAAAAAACAGGAGGGAAGTGGGCTAGGAAGTAGCCAGAGGAAGTGAAGTTGTAGGAAATAAGGAAAAAAGGTGGATATGACCAAAACATACACGCATGAAACTGTCAGATCTTAATAAACAACCTTTTTAAAAGCTCAGGATAGGGGTTGGAGAGATGGCTCAGCAGTTAAGAGCACCAACTGCGCTTCCAGAGGTCCTGAGTTCAATTCCCAGCAACCACACGATGGCTCACAATCATATGTAATGGGATCTGATGCCCTCTTCCAGTGTGTCTGAAGACAGCGACAGTGTACTCATTTCAGGATAGCTGGAAGGATGACTTAGCTAGGAGAGGACCTGAATTCAGTTCTCGGAACCCACATCAGGTGGTTCACAACCAATTATAATTAGCTCCAGATATGACACCCTCTTCTGGCTTCCACAGGCATTCACATACACACCACACACATACACACACACAAACACACACACACACACACACAAATAATAATTTTTAGAAACTTACAAGGGTTTCTGAGCACTACTGCTCTTGCAGAAAACCAGAATGAGGTTCCTAGCACCCACACCAGGGAGCTTATATGTACACACATACACATATACTTTTTTTAAAAGATTTTTTTTTTAATTAGGTGTGTGCACATATGTTTTAAGTGTGGGTATGTGTACATGAATGAGCACCCTCAGAGGCCAGAAGAGAGGGCTGAATCCTCTAGATCTAGAATTGTAGGTGGATATAAGCTGCTCAGCATGGGTGCTGGAAAGTGAATGTAGGTCCTCTGTAAGACCAGCAGACACATGTAACTGCTAAGCAATCCCACTAACCCCTAAAATAAATTGTCTATAAATGTTTTGCCTGCCTGAATGCAGTCTGCTGGATCATCTATCTGGAACTGGAGTTACAAATAGTTGCGAGCCACCATATGGGTGCTGGAAAGCAAACCCAAGTCCTCTGCAAAAAAGGGTTCCCACTTTGGGGAACTAGCCCCAAAGGAGTAACAGAGCTGTTACTCCTCTAAAACTGCTCGCTTGCCATTCGGAACAAACCAAAAACACAGGTCATGGGATGAAGCATCTGTGCAGGTCTAAGGGAACACTGTGCGAGAAATTTGAGAATGCCTTCGGCCATAAGAGGTGAGAGAGGTCTGGGAGGCGTGCACTCGCTGAAGGGGCAGTCCAAGTCTAGTGCTGAGGAAGTGGCCATGGGTTTCCGGTGAGGAGGGATATGTGGGAGCCACCAACTGTCATGCAGGGTAAGAAAGCAGATCCAGAAGGAGGTGAAGAACACCAGGGCATGAAAGTAGGGGCTGCTGAAGCACGGTTCCCCTTGAGGACGGTTCCCAAGAACTGGCAGCATGAAGTCACCAGTGTAGCCACTTCAGAGAAAACCGGGATGGTCTCAAAGGATAGGTCTGGGTGGAAGAGTATCAGCAGCAGCCAGGAGCAGACCACTAGGTGGCTACTCTACTGCCTGCCCAGTCAACCACACCCTGTGCTGACCCTCTGTGCCCGCCCCTCAGCTATCCCCAATATAGCAGTGTTCCACTCATCTCACAGCCAGAAAAGGAAAATAGGCAAAGAATAATTCACTAAGCAAAATGTATTTAATAGGAAAAAAAAAATTGCTTCTTTTTTTTTTTTTAAAGTGTCCTTTCATGCTAAGGTGTATTCACACAATGCATGGACTAAAATAGGCAGCTGATTCCTGGGATGAGAATTTAATATCCTGAGGTTATGAAGCCAGGCTACATCCACAAGCTGGCCCCCGAATTCTTGGCTCCCCCATCCTGGGTGATAGGCAGGTGCAGAGATTCCAGCCTCAGCACTCACTCATAGCAGTGGCAGGATCTATACGTTCAATCAGTGTCTCCATCCCCTTCACTGCCCTCCAGGGAACTGGGGACCTGTAGGAAAGGGGCAAACAGGAAAAGGACCGTGAGACCCAACTTTGTAAGCATGGGGGAGAAAAACAGAATCCTGGGTATAGTGCCAAGTGCTTGTGCTGAGCAAAGGTACTCTACAAGAGGGAAGGCCACAGGAACAGACTGAAGCTGACCAAGCAGGCACAAGCAGCCTACGCCTTTAGAGGTAACCAGACACACTGCCCAGCAGCTTCCGCCTGATGCCAGCCCATGAGGAAACCTTGCCTAGGGGTCAACAACTCCAGCAGGCAGCCACAGGGTGGGGCAGGAGCAGGAGGTAGCCCATTCCTCCAGGGACTGTGCTACTTTGGGGATTCTCTGTGACTCAGTTTGTTACCTCAACCCAGCCTACCTAGCTAATATGTGCACATATGCATACCATGCACACTCTAGACCAAACTCCTACCTTGGCACCTGTGTCAGCCGCTCTAAGTGCAGTGCCACTGAAGTTGTGCATCGGCAAAGTATTAAGCCACTGGGCCATGGACCGCTCATCCCGCTCAGTGCTGACAATGGTAGGGTAGATGTATTGCTCCTTGAAAGCAGTCACCTTCCCTTCCTCCTGGGTCCAGTCCAGGGGCTCATGTAGCCCGTCACTGCCAAAGCGTTGATTGTACGACTCAAAGTGAACCCTCTCCAGGACTAAGCCAAGCCCTGGTGCCTTGGGCACATCCACTTTCTCCTCGCCCCAACTGCGCTCCAAGACACTCTCAGGGGCGTAACCCTTCACAATGGCTACCACCAGGCCAACCATCTTCCGGATCTGGTGCATCATGAAGCTCTGGCCCTTCACTTTGATCACAGCAAACTCCAGGCCCTCACGTACAAAGGGCTCCTCGCAGTACATCTCCAGAATGTAGCGGCGTGCACTGGGCTCCCTTGGCCCCTTCTGTGAAGTGAAGTTATGGAAGTTATGAGTGCCTTTGTAGCAGGCCAGAAGCCGGTTCACCTGCTGCAGGGTCTCTGCACTCAGGCGATAGGTCTCATCCTGCACATCCCGGTCCTTGTGAGCAAAGGCAAACGTAGGCAGCATGTAGCAGTAGGTCCTGGCATCACACTTGTTCTTGGAGTTGAACCCGCCTGTGACCCTCTTCAGTCCTAGGGGACAGGATGTGGGAAACTCAGGTGAGCAGAAATACCTTCAAGGTGGGACATCCTGACAGCATGGTTCTGGAATCACTTGCCCAGGATAGGCACCCAGTCCTGATTCCGAATGCAGAATCCACACAATGCTGAGGCTCAGAATGAAACAAACCCAAATGTCAAAGAAACCTAAGGGTCTGCTGAGAATGGACTTGGCAAACACACAAAGCTCAGGTTAAAACTCTGCAGTGCAGGTCTGGAGAAATGGTTCAGCACTTAAGAACAGTAGCTGCTCTCCCAGAGGGCCCTGACTGTATTCCCAGCAGCCACAGGGCAACTCACAACTATCTGTAACTCCAGTTGCAGAGGACCTGACACCCTCTCACAGACATACATGCAGGCAAAATACCAATGCACATAAAATAAAATAAATAAATCATTTAAAAAAAAAATCTGTAGTGCAGCTTTTGACCAGGCCTTCAGTTATGAGGCATCAAAGTGGTCGTAACTAGGACCTAGAATACTAGAAGTCTTTCAGATACAGAAGCAGATTTCAACCACAAGAAAATGCTAACTGAACAAAACTGGAGGTTCTCAGCCCTGGCTGAGGAGCTGCTGGCAACTGATGGCTACTGGGCAAAGAGGGCCAATTTTCTTTTAGACATACAGCCCTGGAGAGGCTGCCCATGCTCCAGCTGATGCTCCTATGCATACAAGGGGCATAAGTCAGGGGAAAAGTGCCATAGAAGAAGCAAGGAGAGATTGGGAACACGCTGATCAAACCCTTCACATACATGCATGAAATTCTCAAACAATTAAAAAAAATTAGTTGGGCTAAGCACCGTGGCAAATGCCTTTAATCCCAGCACTCAGGAATCAGAGGCCTGCCTGGTCTAACATAATGAGTTCCAGGATAGCCAAGGCTACATACTGTGACTCTGTTTCAAAACAAAACAAAACAGCTGGGCAGTGGTGGTGCACACGTTTAATCCCAGCACTTGGGAGGCAGAGGCAGGTAGATTTCTGAGTTCGAGACCAGCCTGGTCTACAGAGTGAGTTCCAGGACAGCCAGGGCTATACAGAGAAACCCTGTCTCAGAAAAAAAAAACACAAAATCACTAAACCAAATAAAACTGTACTCCACTAGCCAAGCATCGTGGTGCACATCTATCTGATCCAGCATTCAGGCTGAGGCATGAAGACCACAAACTCAACAGCATGGAAGTAACAAATAGCAAGGCTCTCAAAAGGCCATCTTCGCTCACTTGTTTATTTATGTATTGCTTATTTAGATTTTTATTCTTGAGAGAGTTTTACTCTGTGGCCAGGATGGACAAGAACTCCCTGCTCTCACCATAAGACTAATACAGCTGGCTCGCTCTTTCTTTCTTTCTTTCTTTCTTTTTTTTTTTTTTTTT
>NW_022196905.1:103714763-103749472 GCF_008632895.1 Mastomys coucha
TAAGTGGGCTAGGGAGTATAGCTTGGAGACAGGAAACTTGACTAGTACTAAATGCTTTAATCCCAGCACTCAGGAGACAGATCTCTGTGGGTTCAGGACCACCCCCATCTATACAGCAGAGTTCCAGACCAGCCAGGACTACACAATGAGAGCCTACCTAGAGATGGGGGTTAGGGGGTGACTTGCAGGGGTGAAGAAGAGGGAAGAAAAACTTGATTAGTGTGTACAAGGCCCTAGACCTAAGCCCTAGCATTGCCAACAAAATAAATAACTTAATTAAATACAAAGTTGGTTTTGTTTTGTTTTTAAGATTTATTTATTATTATATCTAAGTACACTATAGCTGTACTTCAGAAGAGGGCATCAGATCTCATTACAGATGGCTGTGAGCCACTATGTGGTTGCTGGGATTTGAACTCAGGACCCCTGGAAAAGCAGTCAGTGCTCTTAACCTCTGAGCCATCTCCCCAGACCCTCTTTTGTTTTTTTAAAGCCAGGTGTGGTGGTACGTTTTAATCCCAGCACTCAGAGGCAGAAATAATCAGATCTCTGTTAATTCAAGGCCAACCTGGTCTACCTAGTAAGTTCCAGGACAGCCAGGGTTATGCAAAAAGACCTGTCTCAAAAAAAAATAAAATAAAAATAAAAAAAAAAAATAAAAGTTGTTAAAGGGGCTAGAAATAGCACTTGGAACAAACATAAGCCTCCAGGTTCTAAAAGTCCATTTGCCAGCCCTGTTACAAGGGAGCACCGCTGGACCCATTTTAACTATCTGCATGCTCAAAGTACTGAGATTATCAGAGCAGCACAGCCAAAGGCTGTGGAACTGCTCTCTCAGCTAGCCAGTCCTGACGGAGTAACACTGAACCTTCACAGCACCGTACTTGGCCAAAGGCGGCAGGGCAAACACAGCCTCTGTCCATTTGAGGCCTCTCAGGTGGCTGCACAGGGAAGCTTACCTAGAATCCGAATGTGGGATGGAAGATGGCTGTTGATCTTGTCTAGAATGTCATCTATTAGCCACACCTTTAGGGATACTACCTGCCCAGCTGCAGACACACCCTGCAAAGAAAACAGAGCAGAGAAGAGGGGTAGGTTAGGGCCTCGTCCTCCAGCACAACCCTCACACACTGGTCCTGAGGCAGAAGAGAGGGTACTTTTGGGAATGGGTCTCCATACGTGACCCTAGCTGCCCTGGAACTCACTCACATATACCAAGCTAACCTCCAACTTGTAACAAACAGTCTTGCCACAATCCCTCCTTGCCTGCAAGGATGACAAGTGTACAAGAAGGCCCAGTTTTCACTTCTTCTTTGTTGTAAGACAGAGTCCGGCTATATATCGAAGTGGCTTTGAACTCCGTAGCCTAGGCTATCTTCAAACTTGGAGTTCTCCCCAAGTTCCGGGACACTTGCCCCACCATGCCTAGCTGTGCTATGGAATATCTGTTATCACCCTGATCTATACACAATCATAAAGGCCTACCAACGAGGGCCTAGCCATATGGTTCTCTATGTCCCAGGCCTGGGAATGCGATGTATCCTCTCAGGATGTGACCCCCAAGTGCTACCATCAACTAGAAATTGAGTCCAGGATGAATACCCAATATTCATTGACATGAATACCCATGTCAATCAGAGACAGTGGGACTTGTTCTTGTGATTTGAAGTACAAAAGCTAGGCCATTGCCTATCATGTAGGTACACAACATTGTCTAAGGCCTCTCACCTGGCAGGAGAGATGGCGGAGTATGTGTCAACACTGCCATGAAAGCCTGGAGATCCCTGGAACCCATGGAGGTCTGATATCCTCTCATACACACCAATACTCTCACACAATAATGATGATGATAATGTAATTATTATTAAAAGTTATAATTTAAAAAAGTCCTAGTGTCCACAAAGAGTGAAGACAGTTTCCACTGGTAGGCACTCATACTGACTAACTTTGCAATGAACATATCTTGGCTGTGCAGATAAATGATACAGACTGTTAGGATTAGCCTTACCTAGTTGAAGAAGAAGCCAGTGTACAGGCAAAAGCAGGCAGAGGTCCCCAAAGGCTCCAGGGACAGACAGAAGAAATGCCAGAGCCTGGGGATACCAGTATAAACCACTGCACTGTAGATTACTGTTTATAATCTGTTTCTCTTGAAGCTAGGACTTCCCATCACTGTGAGACCTGCCTGTTTAGAACCAAAACAGCCTCTGGTGGTCTTTATTCCAGACTAGTGTGTAGCCCTGGCTGTCTTGGAACTCACTCTGTACACCAGGCTGGCCTCAAGCCCCTCAATCCACCTGTCTCTGCCTCTTGAGTGCTGGGATTAAAGGCGTCCACTACCACTACCCAGCTAGTCATCTTTTAATTTTTAACTACTGTATATTCTCTATATGCATAATTATGTGCACAGGTACCCGAAAATGCCAAAGGTATTGGGTCCCCTGGAGTTGGAGTTATGGGAGGTGTGAGCCACAGGATGTGGGTGTTAGGAAACAAACCGCAGTCCTCTGAAGATGAGACAGGGTTTCTCTGTGTAGCCCATGCTGTCCTGGAATTCACCCTGTAGACCAGGCTGGCCTCGAACTCAGAGATCCGCCTGCCTCTGCCTCCGAAGTGCGCCACCACCGCCCATAGTTAAGTTCTTAACAGCCAGACCTCTCTCCAACCCAATAATCCTCTCTCTCTCTCTCTCTCTCTCTCTCTCTTTCTCTCTCCTCTCTCTCTTTTCAGAAAGCAAAGGCCAGTGAAGACAGGGTCCTGTGCAGCCCACCTGGAATGCAGCAACAGCTTAGTAATCTGCACTCTTGGCCCTCCATACAACAAAGCAATATGTTCTTTCATTCAAATACTAGCATAACAGACAAGTGCCACCAACTCAGCCAAGCTAAGCTCTTCCTTTCCTAAGGAAGACAGAACAGAGACCATATCACTACTATCAGAATGCTATCATGACTCAGAAGGCACCTAACCCTTGGCATGGACCCCAAGACCATGGGACAGTGGAAGCCGCAGGCAAGCAGGACACATACCTTGTCTGTGCGAGCACATCGCTGGAAGGACATCTTCCTCATATCTGTGCCATGGTTTTCAGGGATACAACCTGCCTGGACTAAGGCAGATACCAAGTCATCCTCGATGGTCCTGAACTGGGAGGACCCCAGATTCCTCTAAAGAAAAAAGGGGATAACCTGTTTTCATGGGCTCTTGGGATGGACACACACCAGAAAGCCGACCATCACTTCTGGAACCATCTCTAATGCTGTGCCTCTCAGCCTTCCCTAACCATATATAGGTTCATGGTGTTCATGATCCTGTGAGGTCAGACACATCAGCATCCCACTAATCCTCAGAATAGAGACTAGATCCAAGACTCAGGGAAAACCTTCCCAAGGGAAGCAGGGAATGTGAACACCTCAACCAGGCTCCCTGGCTGAGACACTATTTTCAAAGCCTGCTCAACCCTTTGATTCCACTGCCACAGATGAAGTCAGGACTGCTTCCCAAGTGACATAAAAAGACCGTAACAAAAAGTGACTACAACCCTCACTCAGCTCTGTCACATCTCAAGTAGGGAAACAGAGGTACAGAGGATATTACTGAGAAAGACAGCCAAAAAAAAAAAAAAATTGCACTGTCAGAACTACTCCCCAGAAGCAGTGCAGTCTGCAGGTCCTCAGGAACGTCACAGCCTAGGCCACGTTAAAAGCACCAAAGCACCGTCTGGCCTGAAGGCACTACTCTCTACCCACTCTCACGGCACCATGACTTACACTGCTGAAGCCTATGTGTTTCTTACTGGAGAGGGACAAAGCCCGACTGTAGCCCAGACTATCCTTGAACTTGGCAATCCTCTTGCATCAACTTCCCAAATGCCAGGATGACAGGCTATGTGCTACCATCCCAGTCGGCCTACATGACTTATGCCACTGCTGTCATTCATCCTCAAAGTCACCATCATACCTGGACAGACTAGGTTCTGGAGCCACTGTTCTGGTTGGATACATCACAGCAATGAACTCCATCCTGTGGCTCAAGATTAAGGTTTAAAAAGTGGGGAAAGTGACCAGAGAGATGGCTCAGTGTTTAGAGTACTGGCTGCTCTTCTAGAAGACTGGGTTTGATTCTCAGCACCCAGATGGCAGCTCACAAGTGCCTGTCACTCCAGCCCCAGGGGATAAGTACGCCCTCTCCTGGCCTCTGAGAGCAACACATACACACAGACAATGCAGGCAGGCGAACCACCCATATACACAGAAAAAAATTAAAGGTTAAAATTTGTCTCAAAGAAAAAATTAGAAATTGAAACAATGTCAACAGCAGAGGTGACAAGAATGAACACGATTCTACCCACACTGGTCCCTTTCATAAGAGTCTGGTCAGTGGGTTGGAGACAGAGCCTAGCTTGACTCACGCCTTCTAGTGCTCTTCAGCTGCCCTCCAGCATGCTGCACAGGTAGCACCAGGCAGCAATCTGGTCCCCACTCTCAGTAAACCTGCCTTTGTCACACAGTGCCCCAGGTCCTGTGCAGGCACCACCCTAACGAAGACTCACTGCTCCCAAGGTCACATGTGAATCAGCCACAGAGCTGTCCTAACCATTTGTGAAAGAAAACCATCCAAGACTCTCCTGGAGAACTTTGCGTTTTTGCCGTTTCCTGGGATGGGCCTTGCTCTGAGCAGCATCAGGAAACCAAGGGCTGACTCAGTTGGGGCCGCCTAGACTCAGCCCTCCTCACCTGCATGCCGTGGTAGCCCTTGCCCGAGTAGGCCATGAGCAGCACAATTTTGCGCTTTGGCGGCTTGCGTGGAGGCTCTTCATCCTCACCGCCCTTGACCCTCTTGGCAGGATGCTCCGTCTCCTCCCAGACCCAGCCACCTCGGCCCTTCCGGTCCGGTTGGTGTGTGGCCAGCGCTGGTGGCACCTTGTTTGCAGCCATAGGCGGCAGGCTGAGAAAAACAGGCCTGAGTGACCAAGGTGGTAAAAGGGTACAAAAAAACCAGAGCCTAATGAAAGAACCCAACTCTGCCTGCCTCAGCGGTCTCTGAAGACCTTGCCTAAAGACAAACCAGCCTGGTTCATCAATGACAGAGTGGCTGGGGTTGGGCAACAGCGACAACACGAGTGGAGTTTGAGCTGGACACAGGCAGGCAGTGCTCGGGCAGAGCAGTACAAGGCAGCGATGGAAACAAGACACAGGTAAGCAAGAAGAGGCAGGCAGCTCAGGGCAGTGGTGGGAACTCAGTACAGAGGCAGCGGGTCGCAGGGTCTTTACCCGGGCACGCGCGGGCCTGGGCGCGCCGTCCACCGTCCCCAGGCTCTCAGCATTATGGCCCACAGGCGGGGGAAGGCCATGCGCTGCGGGGTGGCGGGCGTCAACCCCGGACCTCAGCGATTCCTGCCGAACTCAGCAGCCCCGAAATCCTGCCCTGTCTTCCAGATTTCTTGGCTCCGACCCTGCCCCGCCCCTGATCCTAGGCTGACCTGTGACCCCCGCAAACCCTACCCACCCTCATCCACCTCCCCCTCTAGAGATCGCGCAGCCGGAGCGCCTGAGGAGGAAGGAAAGTCCCGCCGGACCCACTCACGGCGCCGCAGAACCCTGAAGCTGACCACGTGCACGAAGGCGGAAGCCGGCAAGCGTTGGAAGGCGGCCGAAGACGGACAAAAGTCTTTCTGGGACACGCCTAGCGGGGTGGACCCAGTGGGTGGGGCTTCCCACCAGGATCCAAACCCGTCTACATGCAGTTTTCCAGAGAAGGGAAAAGCTCAGCGTTGGCGCGGCTTGAAAAGTGAAACCAACTCATTAAAATGTGCAGGTTAGGAATGCACCAGGGAGCCATTCAGCAGGTAATAACTGCTGACGCCCAGATAGCCCAGCACCGACTCTGTGCTACTGAGCAGGCCCTTGCTTGGCCCATGACACCGACCCTGGCATTGAGAGGTCACAGATGCTCTGGCAGTTCCACCACTGGCTTTGTGGTGTGTGGACCGTCAAGTGTCCCAGCATTTGTTGTTTCCAGAAGCTGCTCCAGTTCCCGGATGCCGATGTGTTTAATGACGTAAAACCGGCTCGCTATGTGTCCCTGACCCGCCTGGAAATCTCTCTCATATATATATCCTACCAGATGCTGGGATTAAGGGTGTGTACCATCATACCCAGCGCCTGTCCTACTTTTGGCAACCCTCCTGCCTCGGCCTCCCAAGTGCTGGGATTACAAGTGTGAGTCACCACAATGTGTCTTCACTCGTTACTCGTATTTTTCTAATTTTGCCAAAGAGTGATGCACAGCCAACATGAAACCTGGACACACAGCCACCGGTGCCTAAGCCCCAGTGCCTTCTCTGTGACTTCATTCCCCCATTTTCAGGCTGTCTGACTCACCCCCCCGCCCCCGAGCAATCTCACCTTTGAGAATGTAGTACCCAAGCAGAGTACCCAAGAGTGGCAGTGGTGGTGCACGCCTTTAATCCCAGCACTTGGGAGGCAGAGGTAGGCAGATTTCTGAGTCTACAGAGTGAGTTCCAGGGCAGCCAGGACTACACAGAGAAACCCTGTCTCGAACCCCCCTCCCAAAAAAAAAAAAGTATAAACAAAGCCAGAAGTCAGTGTCGTTTGTTTGTTTGTTTGTTTGTTTGTTTTTCAAGACAGGGTTTCTCTGAGTAGCCCTGGCTGTCCTGGAACTCACTCTGTAGACCAGGCTGGCCTCGAACTCAGAAATCCACCTGCCTCTGTCTCCCAAGTGCTGGGATTAAAGGTGTGCACCACCACTGCCTGGCCAGAAGTCAGTGTCTTTATGAGCCTTGGCTGTGACCCCTGTTCAATTGGGATCCCACTGGGCTGTGGGAGGCAAAGCCTCACAAACAGGCCTGGGGAAGAAGAGCTAACCTGAAGAAGCTGCTGCCTGTGCTGAAGACTTCCAGATAGTTCACACTGCCCTGCTTCCACACGTACTGAGGAAGGGCCCCACAGAAAGTCCAGTATCTCTTCATCCACCTTGATGTGAGCATGTCATGAAAGCAACCACACAGGTCCCTAGATGCAGGACGCATGAAGGTCTTTGTAGAAAGTTACACACACATGGTTATTCCTTCAAGGGAGGGAATGCAAACCCTGTTTTCTGGCCAGAAGGCTCGGGGACCTTTGTGCTGTACGTAGCTAGAGACCCCTATCATAAATTTGTTTTTCTCCATCAATCTATAGAACCTATCGGTATGAACTTTACAGAGTTTCAATGTAGTCATGTCCTATCTGTATTTAACTTGCTTCGTTCCACAAGGTTTATGTATGCTTTGTTGTACATGTGGATTTGAGTTAATTACCGCCAGAATTATCTTCACCAAACTGTGCCGTGCTTACACATGCCTAAAAGAACCCACATGCTGTGAGACTCCAGAAGTTTAACCAACACTGGCTACTACTGAGTTCTGTTGACCTGAACCTCCTTCTTGCCTCACAGATAGTCACTCTGATCGCTGTTCAGGTGGCAGGGAACCTCATACCTCAACCAGTCAGCCAGGTCCACAACAGGACTCCACTGTGCTAGTATCCACCCCAGCACAGCCATCTAGAAGTCCAGCCATATGAACATAGATGGTCGGTCAATGTTTTGTGAAGAAATCCCAGGGTGGAAGGGGGTCTCAGTAGCAGAAATCCCAGGGTGGAAGGGGGTCTCAGTAGCAGAAATCCCAGGGTGCAAGAGGGTCTCAAGAGCAGGTCCTAGTATGTTGTGACATCAACCAGCACAGAACCCTGAATGAAAGCTAGTGGTTCAGATCCCTAAGTCTCCTGTCAGGAGCTTGGAGAGCACACATATATTCACTCACTCTGACAGATCAAGGTAGCCAAATGGCATCTTTGTCACATAACCCAGGTCCCCTCCATCTCATTGTACAACTGACTATACCTGCTCACTTCTTCACAGGCCATCAAGGTGACCCTAGATGACTACAGAGTTCAAGAGAATGAGCAGGTAGAACAGGAGTTGCAAGACAGCGCTGAGTTCTGTACTGCAGTGACGGTGGCACATCACTGGTTTGTCTGGGTATAGAGGTGCAGGTGTCAGGTTAGTACTGGGGCACAGTACTAGGCTGTGGCAGAACAATCAAAAGTTCAAAGCCAGCATGGACAGTTTCACCAGATTCTGTCTCAAACAAAGGGCTGGAGAAATGCCTCATGGTTGAGAGTACTCAGTCACAGGGACCAGAGAGAGTTCAGACCTCAGCACACATATCAGGTACATTCAGCACAGAGGGATGCAACAGCCTCCCCTGGCTTTTGCGAGTGCCTGCACATAAGTGCACAGGTACACGCATACACAAAGTAAATTAAGGGTCTAGGGATATAGCACAATAATGGAACACTCACATAGCATGTGAGGTTTTCAGTCTACCCTAGAACCAAACCCAAAGATGCTAACAAGAGGTATCAGCTGCAAGCAGAAGGAAAAATGGGAGCCCCCCATTGCTCTCTGTAAACATAAAACTGCTCCAGGCATGGTAACACCATTCCCAGCACTGGGCAGGCTGTGGCAGGATTGGGAGTTCAAAGCCAACCACAGCTAGTAAGAAACTATCTGGCACCTGAAACAATGTCTCAAAAGGGCATAAAAATAAAACACAGACTCCATGAACATGTGATGTCTCAGTGTTGGCTGTTCACGTGGACTCCCTAGCCCATTCTTCTATGTAGGGGTCTTCCCAAGTTTCTCCTGCTCAAGGCATCAACATCTCCACTTCCTCTGCAACTCGGCCTCCTTGATGAACTTTCATTCCTAGTATTGTAGTTTACTATAAAGGGTATTATTATACCTAATAACTTATTTTTATTCTGTGAAGATAACAGATATAAGATGCAAGCCTTACAACCAGGTGTTTGCTCTGCAATACCAATGCCAGAGCAGGCAAAGGGACCCACAGGCAGATCAAGGAACAGTTTTCTGAGAAAACAGAAAAACCCAAATGTGTATGAGTAGCATAGGCAAAGTAGAACCAGGCACAGTGATATACATCTGTGATTCCAACACCTAAAAGCAGGATTGGTGATTCAGTTGTTTATTTAGATGAACACATCTAAATGATGTGTTTAGATGAACACAGCATGTTTGCAGCCTGCCTAGACTACAGAGAGCCTGACTTAAGAGGTTGAAGGGCACAAATGATCTGAACAAATAAAGCATAGAGTGGCAACAGGTAATAGAGTTAGTGTTAGTAGACTGCAACTCAGAGCATACTTGCTAAAGTTTAGAATAAAATACAAGTGATGCCAGGTGCAATGGGGTGACAGTCTCAGCTACAAAGTGTGAGGCAAAGAACAGAAGATCATTTGAGCTAAGGAATCGAAGACCCTGTCTCAAAATGGGGGAGGTGCATGTCAATGATGCTCCACTCCAGATGGCCTGGAGAATTGCCCGACCCAGTGCGAACTATTTTTTTCCTGAGATGTATATACCATGAGCCCACCAAGCTATCCCTGGATCAAACTGAGGCTTGCTTCCAAAGCTGAGCAAGCCGCCACTGGCACTGTGAAGTCCTATGGGACTCCTCAGTTTGGCTGGAGGACACAGGCAATATGTGAGGATGGACCTGAAGGCATACCCAGCTCCTGGAGAGAGTGACATGCCATGGATGAAATTGACACCACATAAATAATTCCAATTTTTATTTTCTTAAACTGATATGACACAGTGAAACACAAAAGGGGGAGACGCACAAAATTCATCTTAAAATTGACAGGCCTTAGAACTGCTTCAGTGAGCAGGTTTGGATCATACCACACACAGCCAGCCACACGCATACACAGCAACCAGGAGCCTTTAGGAACCAGGCAGTGAGTAAGGAACCCCTACACTAGCCTCCCTGGTGGCTCTGGGTTCCAGTTGGCCACAAAGCAATAAATACATGTTACATGCAAGGGAGGTCATGGGTGACTAAGGAAGAGACTGGTCTTAAGAGAGCTGCTTTCTTGTACAATTCTTGTACAACCAAGCACAGTGGCAATATTTCAAGTATTGCAAAGAAAACGTGTGTGTGTGTGTGTGTGTGTGTGTGTGTGTGTGTGGCCTATAACTCTGAATGTTGTTGTGGGACAGAAAACCCACATCTGCTTGTGGACACTCAGATACTTTCAAGTATGCACGGACAGCGCGGTGACAAAGGACTGGAGGCCGGGAAGGTATTAGCTTTGTCCACCCTGGACCCTGGAAGACAAGCTTCAACACAGACCCTGAAGGCCACCAAGCACAGGAGCCAGACTAACAGGAAAGCTCCATGGGGGACATGTTTGCATATGTTATTCTTCACCCACACCTCCACTGCATGAGGAGGACGGCAGCAGCTGGGCACTGCCCTTTCTGCCGCCCTCTAGGGAAAGTTAATAGAGATGGCCGGCAGCACACTCACTCAGGCGCACACTACAGCCTCAGCTACAGGGCTGGCACCATCTCCTACAAGGGCAACATCCAGTGTGATGCTTGGTCTGCCCTGCCTCCACCCTTCCAATCCTTACACATCTGAAGTTTCCTTTTATGAAGAAAAAATGATTTGGGAGGGTGGGGACACATCTCAGGAGTAAAGTGTGGAAGTTGAGGAGTTTTAAAAGCATGGTGCTTCACACGATGAACTGTCCCTAATGAACATTTAAACATGAGGACTGTCTCTCCCTCAGGAGGCAAGCCTGTTGCTTTCCTCCAAAGACCAGACACAGGAGGAGGTGAACACTGGGCTTTTTATACACGAAGACATGGTCTGCATCTATACAGCGTCTTGGAGGATGAAAGCCAGGAACAGGAGGCAGGCTCCCAGCAGTCTGCACTGATGGCTAGGTTCTCCAGTCTGTATGCATAAAGTGCTCCGGTGACTTACAAAGCTGGGTAGTAGTCTCAGAGGGAGAAGTTCCTAGAGAGATCAGGAGGCCAGAAAACCATACCCTTTTCTCTTGGACGAGCAATGGGGCAAGTGAACTGTGAGAAAAAGCTTGCTTTGGCTTGGAGTCAGCAACAGTCTCAGGGCCTTGCCTGTCTATAGGGCTGCCTTGGGCTCTGCAGGTGGCATCACCCTACCACCTCTCGGCACCATGCCTGCTTGCCAGGGAGCCAGCTGGGAAGAATGTGTTCAGAAACTCCTGGCCCAGTGGGCAAGGGAGCTATCCCTGGCACTCTGATGTATACCTGCCAGCAGAGACTGGCAGCCTAAGAAGCAAGAGTTGCACCAGTCTGCACAGGTCCACCGTGTAGCATCCCTGCTGGAGTTGGCTGGCAGCAGTCTCAGCACCAGCGGATCAGTGTTGAGGACAGTCTGCCAGGTCTCGGACCCTACCCTGCAGGTTGGCAGCAGGTAATCAGGCATAGACGCCACTCAGCAGGGCCGAGAGTCTCCTCTCAATGCACAGCTTGCCTGCGGAGGAGAGAGCATGAGGCAGGGAGGTCACACCCACCACCCAACTCAGGCTGCAGGGAAAGGCACTCACATTTGGCAATGTTCTCAATGTCTGCCTGGTCCGTGAGAGTGTGCTGCAGCCCCTCCAACAATAGCAGGGCTTTATGGTATCGCGGTACACAGCCCTCTCGGTGCTGGAACATCTCATCGAGCGCGGCTGATTGTACCTACAGGCAACAGCAAAGCTGGGCAGGGCTGGGGCACGACAGGGGGAGCCTGACTGCTCAGCACACTGGATTTGCCCAACTTTGTAGTCACGTTGTGAGCACAAAAGAAGGGCTAAGGAATTAGCTACAGATGCTCATATACATGGCTGCTTGCATAGTGGGCACTGTGTTATCTGCTTGGTCTGTATACAACCCCTCCCCAGGGAGAGCAAAGGGGCACTGCTCACAGTGTGCAAAGCATCCACTTGGTGCCATTCCTACCACTGTGGCTGACAATGAAACTGATCAGTAAATGGGTCACAGCCAACTCAGAAAGGAAGAGATGGGGGAGGCCAACTTAAACTTCCGCTGGCAGACATGTTCCTCATGTGAGGAACATTTGAATTATGCACGTCAAAGCAGAAACCTCAGACCCACCAAGGTGCACTCCTCACACAGAGGCCTTCCATGCTAGCTGAGGAAACTGAACCCCAGGAGTGGGTGAGGATGCTACCTGAGCTGATTAGCTGCACAGCGGGTTACTGTATGTCAGGTCCCTGCTGCTTGCTGGGGAGAACATCACACTTAACTTCAGTCCTGGTCCCTGGGACCTAGGAACAATATCTAATCCTTGCCAGACACAGCACAGATGACCCCATACCATCTGCACAGCATGACTGAGGATAAGCCGCTCTGCAGTAACACCATGGATCCCATCCAGCAGCCGTTGTTTGTCCAGAAAGAAGCGCTGAAGCCGCAAGCTAAGGCCCTGGCAGGATACCACGCTGGCCTTATACAGCTCATTCAGTCTGCGTACCACTAGGGTGGAAGTGTACCAGTCATCTCAGATCCATAGGAGCACAGGACCCCACAGACCCTCATAGAGAGCATGCAGGTGGAACATGCTCTTCCACCTGCATGCACAGGAATGATAACCCGCACCACACACAGCAAGATCAACATCAATCCCAAGTAGCTCTGTCCTGGGTACATGTCCTCCAGATACTTACTCTGTGCTCTGAGAATGAGGTCAGGCCTGTGTACCCACTCTGCTGATGGCTCCCTGACCTGGCCTGGGCCTCCCCATGTGGCCTTACCCTCCTGCCTCAGGCTTGCTCACTCTTACCCCAGCACCACGTCCCTGAGCCCACTTCCTCACCCTGCTTCACAGTAGATGAAAGGCAGAGCTTGCCAGCTCGAATCTGGTCAATGGCAGTCTGTAGGCCTGAGGACAGCAACTCGGCCACCTTCAAGTACAGAACCAGTTGCTCTGCAAAGCTAGAGAGAAACAAACAGGTCAGAGCCAAGTCATAGGCAGAAATGCCCAACAGCCCTCTTCCCCATGCCCAGGCAGTACCTACCCCCACTCTCGGCTCAACTGACTGATCTGGTCAGCCACCACACTTTCCTGGAGCTGGTACTCAGGGCCCCCGGCGGCCTCACTGGCACTCCCTTTTAGGGCTGCAATCTCCAGAACTTGCTGTGCAAATGCTAGTGTGAAGCGCAGACTGTGCAGGGTTTCTGTGTGCTCTTGCTGAGGAAGCAATAAAGGTCAGAGCCTGGGACACACAAGTGTATGTAACAGCGCTGAAAGGCTCATCTGCCACAGGGGTCCCGCTCCCCCAAGTATTAAACAGGCAAGTTATAAGATAGCACCCATGCTTGTCACCTCCCCACAAGCCTCACCTCCATGAGGGTCTCCTCTGGGAGGTCAGGAGCCTCAAAGGTCACAGCCCCCTCCAAGTTGGCAGCAAGGGGGTCAGCAAGGCTACAGCAGTGGCCTGGCGCAGAAAGCTCCGGGGTCTCTCCACAGGCCCCAGGCACTAAGTGTCGGGCAGAGGAGGAGCCAGTAGAGCCCAGGGAGCTGGAAGAGCCCACTGTAGGTAGATGGCTGGTAAGGGACAGGCAGCCCGCCTGCTTCTTACCCCGCAACCTCTGGCACTCTGAACTCCATCTCTAGAATTCAGATGTACCTCAGTTTACACACCTCATTATCCTGATGCTTTAATAAGGAACCCAGTCAAAGGCCCTAGCACCTTCAGGGCTCTCTCCTGAAGCACTCTAGCTCCCCCTGTGCCTCCCTAGAGATGGTAATAAAGCAGTGTGGGAAAGGAGGCGGTCTAGGAAGAAAAGGCAAACACTGCCATCACTGCAGTGGCAGGAGCCTAGGACTCGCAGCCAACATAGGCTGGCCTTCCAGTGCAGCTGGACATGAAGACTGACATCTTGGTTACCATCACTGTTGCATGTGCATGCAGGAAATTTCATACAACTTATGGTCTCTGCTTTTAGGACTGTGCTACACAACAAGAGTTTGCCTTCAAAAATCCCCACCCTATGTACTGCTTTTCCTCTGCACAGACCTTACCTGAGAACATTCTGGTGCGAGTACTCTGGGGTGGGGTGGTACCACTGGGTGGAGAGCCCACAGTAAACACCACAGGTGCTGGGCTGCTGGCCCCTCCACCACGAGCTCCTGGATGCAGTGTCCCTCCAAAGCCAGCAGAGGGAGCTGAAGAACAAGACAGGCTCAGGGATGGGCTGGGACTGGATTGTCCACAGGTAACCCCACAGACCCCTCACATACCAATCTCCATAGGTTTCTCCTGTAGGCTGTCTGTGCTGCCTGAGTCAGAGGCCTGAGTCCCAAATGCAGCCTTAAGTAGCAGGTCTGTAATTCGGCTGGTGCTGAAGGACCTGAGGTGGCGAGGGGTTGGGGGGTAGTAATGTGGGGGATGGCCTCTGGGCCAGACAGCTAGGGCCCTATTTCTGCACACAACCATTCCTCAGGCCAGGCATAACTGGAGCTTTAGTCCTTTAACCGACTTCTCGCATCTCTCAAACAAGGAACCAGGCTGGAGCACAAGGGCCCACCACAAATCTCCAACACCTGCCACACTGGGCATCCAGCAGCACAAGATGACTTGAGTCAGAACAACTCCTGAGCAGTCTTCCCACTCCACTTACCGGCCAAAGGGGCCCCTGGTGTCTTCAGCAGGCCGAAGGCCAGAGCCCAGCTGTTGGCCCTGGAAAGGACCAGCCTCTGAGAGGTCAGGCAGTGTACGGTTCCGAGGTGGTGTCATTACTACACCCTGCCTAGCCAACAGGGTCAGCAAATTCTGAGAGCTGGGGGCTTTGGGGAAGTCAAACGAGGGGCCAGCCTAGGAAGGAAGGACATAACTGAGAAAGTCCAATGAACTGGGAGACCCCAGAAACCGAAGCACAAGAAGGGGCCCACAGAGGAAATCTTCCCTCCAGACCAGAACTGAGGACATATGTACAGGCACTTACACCATGGAGAGGTGCTGCTGCCTGGGGACCCTTTTTCCAAAAAGGAAAACTAAGACAAACAGAGCTACACAATCTTTCTGAGGTGACAACCTCAACTTGTGACACTTTTTGAAATGGAGTCCATATCTCAACATTCAGAGCCTTCCAAAAACTGGGAGGTACAGGTGTGTGCCACCATGCCTTGTCTGAGATGCCTTTCCTGTCCCCAACGCAGCCTACAGATAATACTAAACAACTAACACCTACGGGACCACAGGAAAGCAGCCACAGCTTAGCAGAGAGACATGGGCCCTAGGTTCTTCCCAAGGATGAGCGACGGGATCGGCCAGGGAGGCCAGCAACACCAATTCTGTGAGGTCTCAAAGTAAGGGGAGAAGCCACTAGGGCCACAGGAACCAGCTCTTCTAATTTCCCTTCCTCAACCCCACTAGGCATTTCCAGGGAAGCAGCCTGAGGACGAAGCCCAACAGGCAGCCAAAACACACAAAGGCCAGGTCTTTTCCCACCCCATAAGCCCCACCAGAGCTCAGTCCTTCCTAGAAGCTGTTACCTTGGTGGGAGAGCCTAGGATGGGGGGTAGGGGACTCCGCTGTAGGAAGTCAGGCAGCTTAGGTGAGCCACGCAGTGGCCGGCAAGACTGTAGCCCTGGGCATGGCTGGGGTGCGCTGGTCTGGGGTGGGCTGAAGGTGGCTCCCAGTGGGTCTGTTGGGGGCTTAGGCAGCTTGGGACGCACAACATGGAAGTCAGACAGGTTGGGGGCACTGTGCAGGCGGCAGCCCAGCCCGGTGGTTCTTGGAGAATGCTCAGGCACAGAGGAGCCTGGGTACAGGAACAGGCTGCATTACTATCCTCAGGTCCCTCATACAGGAACACTAGAATATGTACTAAATAAGCCATTGCCCAACTCAAGGCCTCTGTGACAACCATTCTGTGGATCCTTCACTCCGTGAACACAAGAATCCTTACAGCTACCTCAGAGAGCCTCTATATAACAGGCACAGAAAGGCTTAGTAATCTGTCCAAAGCCACACAGCTGTGGAATACAAGGAATTGAGTGGCAGGAAGCATCCAAAGGTTAATGCTAATCTGTGGCAATCCTTCCCACTTTCTCCCTAACAACAGGAGGGAGGCCCCATGAAAGCAGGTCAGCTATTGCCCCATGCCTGGTCTACAGACACTCAGGTCAGGGACTGTGCCACACCTACCTGGTCGTGGTGACCTGCCAGCCCGAACATCAGCTCCTTGTGGGGAGGGCACTCTGCTCCAGCTGGGCCGCTCTGGGATGGTTCCCACTGGTAGGAAAAGGGTGGCTAGATCATATCATAGCAAACAGAGGGGGTTATCACATCTACCCACCCAGAGACAGGAAGGAATGCCTACCAGTTCCCATCCTAAGACTTACTGACCTTGGGGAGAGGGTGTGTAGGGACGGCCACCTCCTAGTGACAGCTTCCTGGCCAGCATAGCTCCATCAGTGTGGGAGGGAGGTGATGGGCTGGCCCGACCAAAGCCCAGGGGGCTAGTGCTACCTGACCTTCGGATGGCAGAGGACCTGCAAACAGAGCCAGGGCAGGTGAAGTCTCATTCACATCATCATGCAGCTTTCTTTGGCTATGCTGGCTTACAGTCACTACCATTACTAACAGAAGTTGCCTACTGTAGTTTACATGAAACACTCATCCAACCCTACCATTGACTTCAGTCTACCAAACATAGCTTGCCAAACACAGATGAGCTCAGAAGCCCTGGGAAGTTACAGGAACTCTACAACCTGTCCACAATGGCTGTCCAAAATCGTGGCAGGACTCTCACTAAGGTCAGGGACACTAACCGGGCTGTCTGCTGTTGAGTGGGCGAATGCAGGTTCTGCTCAATGCGCTGGTAGTTGTGCACCTGAGTGGGAACAGGAATGGGGACCGAGGCACCATACCTGTTGCTGGAGAAGGGGCCAGGCCGGCTGTGGAGAGAGAATAACCATTATAGACAGCACTAGGACATTTTGGTAGAACGTCTCAACTTTGGCCAGGCCTGAAGACAGCTAGCTGGCTTTTACAACACTGAAACCAACCACCTAAACCTGACTCCACATATTTGTTGCCTATAATCTGACCTAGCACAGGTCCTGAAAGCACTATTCTCAGCTGGTCCCCTCACTAACCCATCCACACTTCAACGAGACATCCACACTGCTATGGTCACTGTGATCTGACCAAACACAAGCCTCCCAGATACAACAGAAGGGTGGCCATGACCCCAAGTGTCACTGATGCCTATGTATGCTTACCCAGAGGGGCTGGGAGAGCTACTGCAGGTCGGAGAGGGAGATGGGGTGCGGCCGTGGCTCTCTAAGCCAGCAGAGGCCACTAGTGAGCTCCTGGTGGCAGAAAGGACAGGTAGACACCTTTAGATTGATGTAGGCATTCAGATTCTAAACTCCCTAACAGGCTCCCCCACCCAACTCCCGGCAGCCTTAGTCCTTCCCAAATGGTATTATTCACAGCCAAGACTGGGCCAGGCAGGATAGCACTGGCTCCCCTAAAGGCCCAACTTATCCCTGAGCAGAGGTCAAAAGGGACTCACTCACCCACTACACAGCAGGCTATCAGGTGGGGGCTTGGCACTGGCTACCTCAGCAACTAGATCACCTGTGGAAGAAGATGGTATCTGGCCAAGGTGTCCTCTGCTCTCCTTGGCTCACCTGACCTTCTCTCTGGCTCTCAATGCTCTGTCCAATGTCCCTCTTCTCACTAGAGCTTGCAGTTAGGGCAGTGTAGTTGCATGCTAATAAAGTGGTTTTGTGGGGTCCCAGTGCAAGCAGTCTGCTCAGGGACAGAAGTTGAGTGGCAGCTCTTTTCAGACACCTCTGATCATCCATGTCCCCTTCTTTATACTCTTGAACCTGAACACAAAGGCTCTCCAGACACACCTGTGAGAGTCAGGTTATCCCCAGCAAGCCCAAAGCTCTAGAACCCATTTCAACTGCCCATAGGGAGAGGTCTGAACCCCGTGCTCATATCATGTGCATGTTCCCAGAGTTGTCTGACAAATCCCCCATTCCCCACCCCATGTCCAACAAACACTGTGAATGGGCCTGACCTGGAAACTGGGCTGGGACCATGACAAAGTCATCTGTGTCACAGGAGTCTTTACTGCTGCCACCAGAGTCTCGGGAGCCCTGCAGAAAGCCAGCAGCATCGGCTGGGGAGGTAAGGGTCTTTTGCAGCTGTGGCATCTCCCCCAGGGACTGTAGAATGGAACAGGGCTGGTAAATTGAGTCCACAGGCAATCAACCTCCCCGGTAATGGTGCAGGCCACGGGGGAGCTCAAGCCCATGGTGCTAAGAAAAGAGCTGGGCTTGGACTTTCTCTGCAGCACAGCAGAGCTTTCTTTCAAACATTAAAGAGAAGCTCCTCTTTAGGGTTAGTGTTGGGAGTTTATACACATACTGCTTAGGAGCCTTTAGCTCCTAGCCATTCATGAAGAATCCATGTCTGGGGCAGTGTTCACCACCTTTGCATTCTACTTCTCCATTTCTATACAGTAACAAATCAGAGGACAGAGGTGGAATCCCTGAGAGGAAGGTACCACTGCAAACCAGCACCAACCAGGTACCAGGAACAAACACTTCCAGGCCCCCTGGGCAAGTGATAATGCTTGGCATAGCTGTGGGCCATACTTCTCACAGAATGAGCACTAACATATTGAATTCCTACTACCAGACACAGACCATAGAACTGCTCCAAGTTATTAGAGAGCATAGAGGACTGGATCAAACCCAGACTTTAGCTTATTACTGCCCAACCAAACACCACTGAACAGCTAGAGATTCAAATGGGGCTCGAGTCCCACAGCAAGCTCACTGAGCATCAATGAGAGGAGCTCCCTTCCTAGTCATGAAGGATAGAAGCTATACAGATCAAGCCTGAAGGACCAGAGGCAGCTAGATCTGTTTCTGCAAACCCATCACTATGCAGTCCATGGTAGAGCCCAACAGAACCCCAAAAAGCCAACTCACCGGTGGAGAGGCCAGGTGGGAGGCAGAGCTGCTGCTGGAGCTGCTGCCAGACCCTGAGCTTGGATATGAGGGCACAGGCACAGGTGAGGCTGCAAGAGGGATGTGGGTCAGTGCACACTACTGCTTGGAGCCATGGCTGCCTTTGACTAGCACCAGTACTCCAGTTCCCACCACAGTGGCAAGCAGCCAGTATCAGGTTATGCCACCCTGCACTGATACCACCAGTGCTGTGAAACCCATGGCAGCAGAGCCACCCAGGTACACATGGCCTTCAAGAGGCAGAATGAGGCACTCCACCTTTCTAAAGTATCTCCCAAGATAGCAATGTGGCACCTACAGACATCGGGGACCACGTCACAAGCCCTGTCTGTGACCAAGACTGCCAGACACTCACATTTCTTGATGGGGGTGCTGGCATCTAAGAAAGGGTGGTGGAAAAATTCATCTGTGGATAAAAGGAGTGAATTATCTTGATGTACCTGACCCAGACAGACTCACCCCAGAGCCCTGGGTATCGAGGCCAGGCCCCAGCTACCTAGAGAGAGTCAGGGCCCCAGCCCCATTTCAGCAAGATTCAGTCTGCTGGCCTTGCTGAGTTTGGGAGGAGCACAACACACTGTGGCCCTGTAGGCTGACAGCAGCTGGTAGACCACAGGTGCCTGAGTGCTCACTAAGCTAAAATAATAGTAGCTAAAGGTAATTAATACCCAAGACCAAGCAGGGTGGCTCAGTGAGCAGGGTGCCAAGTAGCCTGTGCTCACCAAAGTCCATGCGGTCCTTGTGGTTACGCTGCAACAGAGCCAGGAGCAGCTGCCGCAGGGGAGCTGAGGTCTCCCGTGGGATGCTGGGAGAAAGAGCATGCGTTTAAGAAAGTTGTGGGTGCCAAGATGGACCCACCTTGGGGAGAAAGGAGGGATGCTTACGCAGGAACAAGTGTCTTATTCTTCTCATAAAACAGGCGCAAATCTTGAGGGCTGCTGGCCTGTTGAGATAGCAATGAAAAAGTTCAGGCTTGTGAAGCACCTACCTGTTACCACAGGGCCCGGCCACCTACCCTTGCCTAGCACCTCAAGTACCTTTCATCCCAGCCATCCCAGGGAGAGGACCGCTGGGGGTTCATGTGCTACGTCCACACAAGGACAATGGCAAGTCAGTGAGACAGGAGTCATTAGACCCTCCAACTGAACAAAGGGGTGGCCACGGTTGGGTATATATCCCAGAGCTGAGCATGGAATCCCTCACTGAGTATCTGTTGGGGACACATCTGGGAGACTCATGGGTTAAGATCCTAGTGACAGGGAGTGAGTGGGGTTAGCACCTGATCTGAAGTCAGTCAATGTTGGCTAGTAGTAGGAGCTATGCCAGGCCTATCAGTTTGGGATCACTATCAATATCACTTCTTGTGTGACAAGAATGACACAGCCCTCATTTTTCAAATTCTCCTTGATGCAGACTTTGCTTCTAGGCAAGATAGACTTATTATGTTTTAGAAGCAAGGTCAGGAGACTTAACCCAGTGTATCCATAATCAAACACGACTCTGACCTCTGATGGAGGTCATAGCAAAGGTGAACTTTAACTTACCAAATATCAAGGTTTGGCCTAAGCCCGTTAGGCAGGATGTACTTGTGCGGTAGGGATCAGGATTGACTGGGACTGCCTGACTATTAATAAGGAAATGTAGTATTACAGTGGCCCATGGAACAGGCTTGGATAAGGCTTTCATGGAGAGAATACAAGATAATTTCAAACTGATTCCCCATCCTGGCAACCCTGTACTCTGCCATGCTGAGGACCCCATCCTGAATGCCACCAAACTGACCCTTAACCTCTAGGCTTTGGGGACTCACAGGACCTTAGTGCCATGGGGCTCACTCACCTGAAAAGGGGCCTTCCCTGTCAGACACTGGTAGACAATGGTGCCAATGCTCCACAGGTCAGCCTTTCCATCATAGTGCTGGGACATGATGACCTCAGGGGCCTACAGGGCGACAACACAGACCAGCACTACTATACAGCAGCATGCAATAACCAGTAACGCGTACCAGGCATCAGCAAACTGGAGAAGGTACCTGCTAGGCTCTAAGCAACCAACACACACTGCGCAAGCACCCAGCAGCCAGTTCTGACATGACAAAATGGTGCACAACTGTCTACAACCCACAATAAGGCCACAGCTGATCCTTAGAGGGTCTGACATTCCTACAAAGGGTCTCAGGTTGGAGGCTGAGCCCAGCTCTGCCTGCAACATCAGGATGCTTGGTATTGGTTTTAAGTGGTCCTGGACCATGAGGGAGTACATACCATGTACATAGGAGAACCACAGAGTGTGGCTGCCATCATGTTGCTCTGGAGGTACCGGGCAAATCCAAAGTCAGCTGCAGGAGAAGCACCCAGATGGCTTGATCTGAAATTTCTGTGGACAGGGGCCCCAGCTGCAGTCTCTCAAGGAGCCACCACCCAAACACATCTCACCAATCTTGACTCGGATGTTGCTGGGGTTGGCACGGCGACCCCCTGGATTGGACAGCAGAATGTTCTGGGGCTTCAAATCACGGTGAATGATGCCCTTGCTGTGTAACAGTTGCATGGCACCAGCAATCTGTTGTAGGAACAGCCTGACAGTGTCTTCACTCAGTGTGCGCATAGCTGTTAAGAAAAGGCAGGCTCAGGAGACTTGGGGCACCATGGTCTGTGTCTCTCTCCAGACACAGGAGTGTACATGGCTGTGTGGAAAGACAGTGCAGCAGCTAAACACCAGCACCACTCCACAGAGGCCCTCCAGCACACAGGGCTGCCCATTAGGCACCAAGGCCAGCTTGTCTTGCAACTTCCAGAAGCTGCTCCACCTTCCCTCTTCCCACACATCCTTGTAGGACTCCCCCTTCCACAACTCTGCACTGTTAGCTATTGGCTGATAGCACTCTGCTCATGTTGGTTTCTTTTTATTTTTTTTTTTGGTTTTTCGAGACAGGGTTTCTCTGTGTAGCCCTGGTTGTCCTGGAACTCACTCTGTAGACCAGGCTGGCCTCGAACTCAGAAATCCACCTGCCTCTGCCTCCCAAGTACTGGGATTAAAGGCATGCACCACCACTGCCCGGCTTGTTGGTTTCTACTTCTCCACTGGACACCTCCTAGATCTACCTTCCCCATCCCTATGGCAGACCAATCACTAGACTCAGTCCCTAGTTCTGGGGTAGGGCTTTTGCCCCCTAGACCACAGTAGCTTCCAAAAGTAAGTCTAAGTGAAGGTAGATACAGGGGCCAGAGAGGTGCTCAGCAGTTAAGAGCATTCACTGCTCTGGAGAGCACCTAGGTTTGCTTCTTCTTAGCACCCTCATGGTGGCTCACCACCATCCGTAACTCCAGTACCGGGGTTTCCAATGCTCTCTGCAAGGTACCAGCTATGCATGTGGTCTTCATTACAGACAAACAAGACACTCATACACAGAAAATTAAAAGGTTTTTATGCTCATTACCCCTCCCTCCCTCTCCCTCACCTTCTTTGTTTTGGTTTTTACTGTGTAGCCCTAGCTGTCCTGGAATTCACTCTGTAGACCAGGCTGGCCTTGGCCCTGAACTCAGAAACCTGTCTGCCTCTGCCTCCAGATTGCTGAGATTAAAGACCTGAGCCTCAAATGTCTGGCAGAAGTATTTCTTTAAAAAAGCAAATTGTAGAGCTGGGCAGTGGCGCATGCCTTTAATCCCAGCACTCTGGGAGTCAGAGGCAGGCAGATTTCTGAGTTCAAGGCCAGCCTGGTCTACAGAGTGAGTTCCAGGACAGCCAGGGCTATATAGAGAAACTCTGTCTCAAAAAAACAAACAAAAAAAAAAAAAAAAAGGAAATTTTAAACAATGGGTATGTGAACTTGAGGAAGAGCCCTGAGTTCTATATCTTCCCGCTCAAATGGGCATAGGCTTCTCCAACAGTAACTCAGCAAAATATGGCAGAATGACAGCAAAACATGTACACCTTAGACACAACATCTGGTACATACCAACTGAGAATATTCACTCCAGGCTGGGCTGCCCAGCCCCTTTTACTGGGACACCAGCTCACCACAGCACCATCACTTGACAGGTGGCCAGTTTAGGGAGCCTTCACTAGAGCTCAAACACACACACATACACACACACACACACACACAGAGGAGATCTTGTGAGCACCCTGAGACACTGTATTGGCCTGCTCACCCTCTCCTCCCCCACAGACACCTGTGGAGCCTGGAGCCTTGCCAAGAACCACCCAACTACTGAAGGTCATGGTGTAGCATGCTGTATGGCTGCCCTAGGGGACAGGAACAAATACTGAGTGGGCAAAGCCAAGCATGGCTTAGCCACGTGAACTTGAGCACGCAGTGAGCTGACAGACCAGGAGCCTAACTAAAGACAGTACTTCTACTACATCTGACCCATCTACTACAACTACAACTACTACTACATCTACTACAACTGACCCATCCCAGCAGACTACACAGGGCCCTCCTATACCCAGGGTCCTCTCTGATGTCAACCAGAAGACAGTGTCACAGTCTGGGGATGTGTCCAGAGGCTACAGTAGAAGTAAAGGGAAGACCCAAACAACAGGAGACTGTTCTAAATGCCTGTGTCCCTCTGCAGAAAGGTGCTCACGGGGAGTCCCTACCTTTAAAAGGAGGCTAAGGAGCTGTCACTTCTGTCACAGCCTGGGCCAGAAGGCATTAGCTGGGAGGGGCTGCTTTGAGCCAGCACTTCCTACTGTCTTCTGTTTCATTTACCAAGCATGCTGATGACGGTCGTGGACAGCCTTCTAGGCCTTGGGACAAGGCCTTGGGACAAGGTCCCTACATTGGTTCTACTTACCTTTCTTTCCCCAACCCTCGGAGCACCTCAGGGAAGACATATTGATGCTCCTTTACTCTGCTCATCACTTGCTGCCTTTCAGTGGGTCCTGAGCTCTCCTGATGCCTGAAGCTTCCCTGCTCTTCTGGAAGCACCTCTCAGTGTGTCTCCACCAGATTCTCCCATAGCGATCTCTTGGCTCAACTCCACACAAACTCTAATGCTGCTCCCTTGCCCTACCATAAAAACTGCGAAACATTTCTACATGTGTGCTTGCCAGTGCTTGCTCAAACCCACCAACCATGGCCTGTGTCCTTATCCCTGCCAATAGCAGAACCTGACTAGTCTGCTTAAGACACCTACCCAAGCCGGGCGGTGGTGGTGCACGCCTTTGATCCCAGCACTTGGGAGGCAGAGGCAGGCAGATTTCTGAGTTCAAGGCCAGCCTGGTCTACAGAGTGAGTTCCAGGACAGCAGGGCTACACAGAGAAATCCTGTCTCGAAAACAACAACAACAACCCGCCCCCCCAAAAAAAGACACCTACCCAGAACATGGGATATAGTTCACAAACAGCTGAGGGTGGTCAGGCTGATGGGCCCTTAAAAATCTGGGCTCACTTCCTATACAGCCCCAAAGCAGGGGGATCAACACCACAATCAAGCAGGGAGCAAATTTAGCTGCACCATTTTAGGCTAGAAACAGAGCCCAGTGGGGTGTGGCTACTCACTGTGCAGGTAGTCAGCCAGGTCTCCACCATTACAATACTGCAAAAGACAAGGGATACACCATGAGAACATGGCCAAAGAATCTCCAGCCTGGCTTAGACTCTTTATTCCCCATACCAGTTTCTTGGACCTGTCCAGTGCAAGTATTTCCAAAATCCCAGCTAGGAACGTCAATAGTGTGTGCTTACACCCACCTGTGCCTATCCTGCTGGGCCCCATGCTTGCCCTGGCCCCATTGTAACTCACCTCCATGACCAGGTAGACAGAATTGGCCATTTCCTGTAAGACAGAACAAGCCATTTACGATGGGAGAATACCTTACATAGCCTCTCATTGGACATTACTTGGAAGAGCCCTTGGTACATGGCACCAGACACTCTCAACGTCATCTACCTACAGGGCTTGAGGCAGAGTGAACATGGCCAGGTCTAGGAGTCTTCTGTGCCCAGAACTCAAGTCTAGGAAACAGGACATCTGTAGCAAGAGGTTTGGGGTGTGCATACTTGTTTCATGGTCATCCCAAACATGGCCTCAGTGTCTCAGACCCCAGGTCTGAGGATCTCCATAAGGTTCAGCGTAGGAAAAGGCTGATGTACACGTGGACCACTGTCTAAGAAGGTGACTTCTCAGCAGGAGGCATCCTGGTTTCTTCCCTCCATTGCTCTCTCTCAAACTTAGACAGACCCTCACTGGGTACCAGTATGCTCCCTTGTCTAGACAATTACCCATCACTAGCAGCCTGCTGTGAACAGAGAACACCCATCAGGCAGACCAAACCCCAAACTGTGGTGCCTCCCCTGGCAAACCACTCTTCATAGCCAACAACAACAACCACCCTCACCTGTTTCATTGACAAGAAACTTAGGACCTGGGGGAAGGGGAGGACTGGGGAGAGTGTAATCAAGCTAGCCAGTGATGCTGGGTCTAAACAACCTACAGTTCTTTCTGCAGGTAGTGTGATCCCTGAAATGTAGCTGCCAGCTGGGTAGAACAGGTCTTGAGAACCCCAGGAAAAAGGACCTCTCTGATATATATTTCCCACAGCAAAAAGCCAAGGCTCCACCTCATCCCCACAGCACTCAAGGAGGATTCACTCCCTGCTCCTCAGGAACCCAGCTGCAAACAGATGGGAGAGACGGGAGGCACCTCAAATCTCTCTTCTAGGGCTTGGGCCAAGAAAGGACTGCAAAAAGAGCCCTTCTCATAGCCTGTGAGGGCTAAATGGGGGAGAGACACCCTCATCCCCAGATGACCCCAGCACAGTAGCCAACATCCACTTCTCAGCTGTCCCAAATATGTATTCAGACACCCAAGACCTCCCCTCAACTCCTGCCCAGCTTCCCAGTCCCCAAAGCTAGTGCCTACACATGAACAGTCCATGAGTAACAAATACAAAGTCTCTAAACACCTAGGGTGCAAATGTGGGAAGAGCCCACCCATGTGCGTCAGAACAGCACCAGAGAGGTAAGGGAGTTAAGAAGTGTGTTCAGCCGGGTGGTGGTGACGCGCGCCTTTAGTCCAGCACTTGGGAGGCAGAGGCAGGTGGATTTCTGAGTTCGAGGCCAGCCTGGTCTACAGAGTGAGTTCCAGGACAGCCAGGGCTATACAGAGAAACCCTGTCTAGAAAAACCAAAAAAAAAAAAAAAAAAAAAAAAGAAGTGTGTTCAGGCAGCCTAGCTGCCTCAGAGCTGTGCGTGTTTCCAAGAGTGATTAACTGGGTGTAGCCTAGGTGGGAGGGAGGCTATTTACAAAAATGAGCATAGACTGCTTCATGAAGGCCTGCATACCAAGACCCCAGGTCGCTGCCTGAACTTTCCTGCCCTGCCCTAGATGAGGAGCCTTGACTTGGCCCCATTTGGCTCCACTCCTGCCTCTGCCTTCCAGGTCAGCTGCAGGGGAATGATACTCTGGGGCAGGTGATGCTGTGTAAAGTCAGCAGTCTGGAACCACAAAGGAAGGCTCAGGGAAACAGAACAGGAAGGGGTCAGGGGCTGAGGATTGAGGGACAAAGTCCAGGTAGGATGGGGACCAAAAGGAAGAAACAGCAACTGGGCCCCTTCAGCTTCACTGCTGGGAGAGCTAGGGGAGGGCTAGGGCACAACATAAGTGACAGAGATAAGGACCCATAAACAGCCACTACTGCACACACCCTGCTCCCTTCTGTATCAAAAAGGGCCTGTCTCAGTGGCTTCAGCTTACAGCCCAAGAAGCAAGGGAGGCTTCTGGGGTCACCTGCCATGGGACACAGACAGACAGACAGACAGACAGACAGACAGACAGACAGACAGACAGACACACACACACACACACACACACACACACACACACACACACACTCTCTCTCCAGAGGGTGGAAGGTGGAGATCCAGGCCTGTCATATCATTAGAACATCTATTAGATCTATCCCAGAGTCCCAAACTCAACCACACAGCCAGGACAAGCAGGGACAGTGACAAGAACAGACAAAAGATCTGGGAAGACCAAGATGGTATACCTCCCTTAGAACTTTGAAGCCAGAATTCCTAACCAAGGACTACTGGTAGCAGCCAGCACCCCTAAACCTCTCCTGACACACTAGAGGCAGAGCTGCTACACAAAAAAAGACCTCAGGCTGGGCAGTGGTGGCACACGCCTTTAATCCCAGCACTTGGGAGGCAGAGGCAGGCAGATTTCTGAGTTCGAGGCCAGCCTGGTCTACAGAGTGAGTTCCAGGACAGCCAAACCCTGTCTCAAAAAAAAAAAAGAGAGAGAGAGAGAAAAAAAAAGAGAAAAAAAGAAAGAAAGAAACTAAGCCGTGTCTCAGCCTTCTAACCTAACATGAACAATTGTCCTAACCTGTCAGGAAGTGGTGGTGAATGCCTTTAATCTCAGCACTTGGGAGGTAGGCAGATCTCTGAGTTCCAGGACAGCCAGGGCTACACAGAGAAATCCTGTCTCGAAAAAAAGAAAACAAAAAACAAACAACAGATTTCCGCATAGAGTGAGGTCCACAATTCACAAGTCAGCTTGTTGCCCCAGTCAGACCTACTGTGTAAAGAGAGCAAATGCTAGCTAGCATCAGGTGTGAGCAGTGAGTGGCCTTAGTCCTTCCTCCCCCCCATACCCCCCACCCCACACGGCAGCACCATCTTGGCAAGCCTCTCAGGCCTGTGCACTCTCCTGCTTCCATGCTTGAGTTCCACCAGCCCAACAGTGGACCAGTCACAGGATGTTCTCCAGCCAGTTTCACAGATGAGCATGCCAAGGCCTAAGAAACATGCCCAGCTCTGTACAGCAGCCAGGCTCGCCCAGGCAGGCTGCCTTCATGCCATCCTCCATCTCCCTGCCTAAGCCAACACCCAACCAGTCCCAATCAACTTGGAACTTCATTCACTGCCTGTCTTCCAGAGCTGGTCCAGCTGTCTCCAGCCTAGAGGGAACAAGGAGTTGAGGTAAACCACAAAGCAAGAAGAGACTCCAGCAAGAACTTTTCCAAGGAAATGGTCCACTGGGACCTGTCCCCTCCATTATGAACTGGGAGTAGCAAACAGAGGCCAGAACATAACCACAGTGGTCAGTTACACTGTCCCAACCCACCCTGAACTCACCCAGGACCACTTTTCCAGACTCTGCTCTGCTCTGTTCATTTGGTTTCTACAAATTCTAAGGGCCCCCACCAGACTCTCAGGAACTTCACAGGCTAACACAGTGTCCTTAGCATATACTCCGGAACTCTGAGCAGACAGCAGCCCTTCCTTCTCTGGGCAGCTTTCCCATCATCACAGGGTGGCAGACAGTCTTCACCATGATGGGGAATGCTCTGGGATCCTAATATTGCCACTCTGGCAACCAGGTCCCATCGCCCACCCCTTGAAGGGGAAGAAGGTAACACAGGATGGCCAGTGGGCTAGGCACAGCTGGTAGCAAAGCAAAGCAGTTCTTAGAGGCACACATCCTTTTGCTGAGCTATCCTTATGCAAAGGAAAAAGAAAATTAAGACAGAGACTAGTATCAGCACTCCTGTAGGAGCTAGGCTTACTATCCACAGGCAATCACTGCTGGCCCAAGAGTCTAGCATCTTGGGAAGCTGCACGGGCGTCTGGGCACGTAGGAGGCTGCCCCGCCCCAGACACTGAGATATTTTGCTTAATAGGATCCCAGCTCTCCACCCTCTGCCTGCTCCACTCCGGTCTGGTGATCTCAGGCTGGATCTGGCAGGCGGGTGTTAGCACTGACCCACTTAACTCCTGAGGAGCCAGACTTCTGGACTGCAGAAGGTGGCAAGGCTCTAGCCACAGCAAATCTGGGCTCTTCTGGACAGCTGACAGAAGGAATGCCAGCTCATGGGACTGGGGGTGTGGGGGTGGTGGTGGCAGTGAGTGCATGTGTAAGGAAGGACCACTCCATCCCTTGGCTTCAGCAACTACCCTTTGTTGCAATTCTCTGACCCCTGACCCCAGCTAGCCTCTTGGAGGTGGCATCCATTAATCCAGCCAGGTAGGTTTCCAAGCCTACTGCCAAGCACCAGACATAAGCAGCCACAGATAGAGCAGGGGGACACAAAGTAGACCCTTAGGAGTATAACTCTATATAGTTCCTCTCTAGGACCACACTCCTGAAATCTACCTACTGCAATTCTGACCACCACAGATATCTTAAAAGATATCACAATATACTCAGAAAAATGACTCTTACTCCCCATTTAAAGACAGAACTAGCTCTCCTCAACAGAAAGTCAATCTACTTGCAGGAAGTATACAAGCTAGCCAGGCAGAGACCAGAGCCACACAGGGCAAGCAGCAAAAGGCAGGAAGTCTCTAAAACATGGCTATCTATCCCACACAGCCACAGGCTTTGCACCTTCTGTACAATTCAAACCTTGAATCTGTCAGCAGGCCTAACCTGAGTTGGATTCCTGAGGCCCATCTGATAAATACCCTGGTTCAACATCAACCCATCATTTCAGACTAAAGTGGAGAAGGGGTTAAGGAGCTGAAGAGCTCATCATTTACAAGCATTTGCTCTTACGGAGGACCTGGGTTTGATTCACAATACTCACACGATGGCTCAAAACCAGCTGTAATTCCAACTCCAGGGGGATCCAACACCCTCTTAAAGCTCATACATGAGGTGTGCTAACATATATGCAGGGAGATACACATACAAACACATACCTTTTAAAGTTTAAAAGCTACCTACCTACCAACCTGACAACCTGAATTTAGAGACCCCAGAATCCCACATGATTAAAGGAAAGAATCAACTCCACTCAACTGTCCTCTGACCACCACACAAGCACTGCAATATGTGTATGCTCTACCCTGCAACATACACAAACACTAAAAAAAAAAAAAAAAAAAAAAAAAAAAAAAAAAAAAAAAGAGTTTTAAATAAAAAGATGGGGCCTGGATCTCTCCATTATTTATGTCTTTTTTAGACAGGGTTTCTCAGTGTAAAAGCCCTGGCAGTTTCTCTGTGGCTGTCCTGGAACTCACTCTGTAGACCAGGCTGGCCTCAAACTCAGAAATCTACCTGCCTCTGCCTCCCAAGTGCTGGGATTAAAGGTGTGTGCCACCACTGCCTGGCTGGAAAATAAAGTAATTTAAAAACAAAAACAAGTAGGCATCACAAACTCAAAGCCAGCAAAAGCTATGTATCAAAACCTGAAAGCTGGATGGGTTGATTGGTATGGGCCTTTAATCCTACGGTGAAGGAAGGACATCAAAAAGTCAAGGAGTTTAAGGCTAGCCTTGGGCTATAGGAGACCCTGATTCAAATGACAGAGGAGCTGGGTGTGGAGGCTGGTGGGTGTGGTAGTACCGGTCTTTGATCCCAGCACCAGGAAGGCAGAGGGAAACAACTCTTAGGAATTCAGGGCCGGGTTTACACAGTGAGCTCCAGGCCATTGTCATGGATACACGCCCCCCCAAAAAGAGAGAGAAAGAGAGAGAGGGGGGGGGGAGAGAGAGAAAGAAAAAATGCACATTCAATTTTGCAGATGTACAGACTTGGGACTTATCGGAATCCTGGTCTATTCATCTCTGACTGGGTCCAGAAGATAAGCACTATCTCTACCATGAGTGGGGAGGCTACAACCAAACCTCCATGGCAGGCTCTAACCCAGACACAAGAACTCAAGAGAGCTGGTCTGTCTGCAAGGTCCAAGTGAGTCACCTCTACCTCTGGGCAACCTGGCAAGCGTAGGGCTTCAGAGAACCGGCCAGACAGCGTACTAGCCTCCAGGGAGCCATCAGCAGCAGTTAAGGCTGGCAAGCAGGCAAAAGTGAGGGAACCTACATGTACAGTCTGATACCGATTCTGGCAGTGCCCACTCTTCCAAAGAAAAAAAACAAGTCCAGACATTGAATGCTAGATGACGAGAGAGCCCAGTCCCTTCTTGATGAAGGCTATATGTTCCAGTTGCCTCCCCAAACCTCTAGTGGAGTTCAGGGAGTTGGAGGTTTAACTCATGAGTGTGGGTTAGGAATGCTATGGGCCCTAGGTTCAACTACCAGCACTATCAAGAACAAGGAGGAGCCAGGTGTGGTGGCGCACGCCTTTAATCCCAGCACTTGGGAGGCAGAGGCAGGCAGATTTCTGAGTTCGAAGCCAGCCTGGTCTACAGAGTGAGTTCCAGGACAGCCAGGGCTATACGGAGAAACCCTGTCTCAAGAAACCAAAAAAAGGAAAAAAAAAAAAAAAGGAACAAGGAGGAGCTGGTGTTGTGGGGTTCGTTTTGTTCTGTTTTGTTGAAACAGGGTCTTATTGTGTAGCCTGGAGCTCAAGAGATCTGCCTGCTTCTCCCTCCCAGATCCTGGGATAAGCGTGCACCTTACACCTGATCAGGGTTATGGTTTGAATGTGAAGTGCCTGCACAGGCTCATGTTAGGATACCTGGCCCCAGCTGGTAGCAATGTGTAGCCTCTCCATGGCTACAAGACCGGCTGGAGGTTATCATCGAGGAGGCGCTCACAGTCTGAGTTTTCTGCATCCCTGCTCAGGCATCGTGACAATCATCATGTTCCCACTGCCATGAACTCCACTCAACCTTTCTTGTTATGGTGATCTAGAACCGGTAGCCAAAATAAACTTCTCCTCTCTAAACCTCCTCCTGCCAGGTGTTTGAAAGCAGACCAGATATACAATGAGTACCAGGATACCCTGGTACTGGAGTGAGTCCTGTCTCAAACAAGCAAGCAAACAAACAAAGGGGAGGAGAGACCTACGTGTAACCTAAAAAGAACTTTTCTTTTTTAAAGACCCCATATACCATCAGAAAGATTTGCATAAATAGACAGGACCAAGTGGGCACACCTGTGAGAACTTTAACTCAAGTTGTCACCACAGACCCTGGTCTTTTCCAGGTAAAAACATAGGCATGGAGAGGCAACCTGACACCAGTCTCACTGGAGACCATCCGGAGTCACTGGACCCTGCTCCCAACATGGGAGACAAAATTAATTTGTTTACCACTACTCCAGATGAGGGCCATGAGATCTCAGGAGTTAAGAATAGTGGCTATTGAGACAGGTGTGATGGCCCACACCTTTAATCCCAGCATGCAGGAGGCAGAAGCAGGTGGAACACTGAGTTCGGGGCGAGCCTGGTCTACAAAGTAAGTTCCAGGACACCCAGGGCTGTTACACAGAGAAACCCTGTATTAAGAAACAAAAGCACTGCCAGGCAGTGGTGGCACATGCATTTAATCCCAGCACTTGGGAGGCAGAGGCAGGCAGATTTCTGAGTTGGAGGCCAGCCTGGTCTACAGAGTGAGTTCCAGGACAGCCAGGGCTACACAGAGAAACCTGTCTCGAAAAAACCAAAAAAAAAAAAAGAAAGAAAGAAAAAAGAAACAAAAGCACTAGCTGTTTAGCTGTTCTTCCAGAGGACATGAGTTCAATTCCCAGCAACCAGTGACACCATACACCTGTCTGTAACTCCAGTTCTAGGGCTTCTGTCATCCTCACACAGACATGTGCAGGCAAAATACCAGTGAGGAACACCCAGCACCTTCCTCATACAACTCACAACTGCCTATAACTCCAGTTACAAGGCATGTAACATCCTCTCCTGGCCTATGTAGGCACAGCACACACGTGCCACATACTCATACATAAAACAAAAGAGCCCCCTATACATTCCTAACAGATGTGCAAGGTCCCTTAACAGTTGGAGGGCTGGCTCGACGACTGACTCTTGTGGCCAGCCACTGGATCCCCTTCCCCTAACTACATGGTTCGGCCTCATTGAGAGAGGATCCATTTCAACCTACAGGGACTGAATGTCTCAGGGTTGGGTGGCTGCTCCTCTCAGGAGAAGGGAAGGAATTTGTAAGGGTGGGACTGGGAGAAGGGGCGAGACTGAGATATAAAGTAAATAAATTTAAAAGAAAAAAGAAACACTAGCTGCCCGCAGGTGGTGTACACGTTTAATGCTAGCAGAGGGAGGTGAATCACTGAGTTTGAGGCAGCAAGGTCTCCAGAACTAGTTCCAGGACAGCCAGGGCTAATCCTAACCCCTAACCCCTAACCCTAACCCTGCCTCAACAATAAACAAACAAACAAAACAAAACAACAACAAAACCACTAGTAAGATTTTATTGAGGCCAGACAGTGGTGGCGCACACCTTTAATCCCAGCACTTGGGAGGCAGAGGAAGGCAGATCTCTGGTCTACAGACCAGCCTGGTCTACAGAGTGAGTTCCAGGACAGCCATGGCTACACAGAGAAACCTTGTCTCAAAAAAATAAACAAACAAACAAAAAAAACAAAAAACAAAAAAAAACAAAAGATTTTACTGAAAGGGTAAGTTCTGAGCCAATACTACTGGAAGAGATGGACAATTGCCAGATCAAACATTGGCATTGCCTCTCTGGGGGGCAATCTGACAACAGTCCCTCTGACTACAGTATGCACACCTCTTGCCCAGGGCTCCGACTTCTAGGAATCCATCTACATATCAATCCTAGCCAAAGAGCCCAAGGACAGTCATGACCACATTTTGACTTGCCAGAATCCCAGAATAGCTGTGTCCCTCAGGAGGGTTAGGTTAGTAAAATGAACCAGAGAGTCAAGCCCTAGGCACTACATGACCTTAAATAACCACCACAGCAAGAGAGACAGCAGCACCTACCACCTGTGCTCCCACAGCCCTAACCCTGGCCCAACACCGGAAGTGATGGAACAGCCTGTGAGGTCCAACCTAGGCAAGTACTTCACTGCAGTCCGAGCTCAGAACACTGAGCCAGTGAGCTGTCCTTCCAGTAAGGAACCAAGTGTGACTCTTCAGAGCCGCTGAGACAGCAGTGTGTGACAAGAAACTGAAGCTTCCTGTCTTCTCTAGGAGACCGTGGAGGACAGTGGGGTTGCTATGGCAAGAAAGGAATACATTTCCAGGGAGTAACCCAAAAGCTGAGGTCGCCTAAGAGGAGACAACAGGACAGCAGGCCTCTGCCAGCACAAAGATTGGACAATGTATTTTTTTTTAAGATTTTTTTTTGGGGGGGTTTGGTTTGGTTTGGTTTTTTCGAGACAGGGTTTCTCTGTGTAGCCCTGGCTGTCCTGGAACTCACTCTGTAGACCAGGCTGGCCTCAGAAATCTGCCTGCCTCTGCCTCCCAAGTGCTGGGATCAAAGGCATGTGCCACCACTGCCCATCAAAGATTTATTTTTACTTATATGAGTACAGTGCAGCTATCTTCAGACATACTAGAAGAATGCATCAGATCCCATTACAGATGGTTGAGAGCCACCATGTTGTTGCTGAGAATTGAACTCAGGACCTCTGGAAGACCAGTTGGCACTCTCCATCCTGACAATGTTTTTAATTTTTATTTTTATCTGTCTTCTGCACTGTTGAAAAGAGATTTCTTGGCCAAATCATCTTTTTTCTCTGCCCACAGTGTGTATCTTAAACAAATATGAAGGATACAGAGAAACAGTCCCTGTGCCATGAAGTGAAGGACCCTGGATCCTAGGGAGAGGTCGGGACTGGCAAAGGAAGCCACAGCAAGGCCAACACTGTGGAAAACAGCAGATATCTTTAATCAGGTGTCTCCACTGGATGAAGCAGAACAAGTGGAAACCTGAGGGGGACAGGCCTCAAGTCTACAGTGGACCTAACTGTTACCTGTTCAGTTCTAGTGAGACCTTTATGAAAATGCCCAGGCAGGGGACTGTGGGAACCTGGAGGGGATGGAAAGGTGTAATGAAGCCCAGAGTCTGTTCCTATGAATCTCATACCATCTAACTCAGTCCTGGTTCCTTTAAGAAGCACATACTGTGTGTGCCCTGCCTACAG
>NW_022196905.1:103749482-103755813 GCF_008632895.1 Mastomys coucha
ATGAGGAAGGTAGGAAAGGCAAGCTGCAGAGGGGCAACCTCCTGAACCCAGAACACCATGTTTCCAGCTGTTGCCAGGTACTCCCTGTCACACAGGACTTTGGCCCGGCCCACATGTCACCTCATAACATGTCACAGCCCTCAAGGTAAAGTTGGAAGAAGATCAGGGGAGGAAGGGAAGGAAGGAAGGGGAGGAGGCCACCAAAACACAGCTAGCTGCCCGCTGGGAACTTCCCTCAGCCAGGGCTGGTCCCGTGGCCCCAGTAAACAGGTTTCAAAATCATTAGTCAGCACTTTGGTGGGGACCAGCACCTAGGGTTCCCCGTCCCCACACGGGAGCATCCAGGGCCTCCAGCCCCTGCTACCGCTGGCCTGGGGGGACTTGGAGGGCAACACAGAAGCTGACTGATCAGCTGGCTTGCTGTTCTAGCTGCCAGTACTGAGGTGGTGGCATCCTCCAGCCGGATGAGTGGGCCCAGCCCCAACTGCCGGCTAGAAGGAATCTCCAGCAACCCCTCCCCCTTCCAGCCTCTGACGCAGGAGTGGGTTGGCCAATGCCAAGCCGCTGAAGCAATGTCAACAAACAAACCCGCCAGCCCAGACAGGTGGGCCTGCCTGGGACACCAGTCTCAGTAAGGGCCACTGGGTCAGACACCGTAGTGAGGAAAGGGTTCTCGGCACCAGGGTATACTAACCCCAAACCACAATGACATAAAACTAGGCAATCGCCAGAGATTACACACTTGTATTGATGGCTGCCTTCCTTCCCATGCAGGCAACAGATAAGCTAGGGAGGTCCCCAGAACCTAGGAAAAGCCAGTAAACACTTGGACCAGAGATGAGGTCTCCTGGGTCCTAAGTGGCCTCACAGTAGGACAAGCCAGAGACTAGGCATTCAGAACCCAGCTCCTTTCACCTAAACTAAATACTAATCTAGAGCCATCAACTGCCCTCAGGGGGCTCCAGCCCCAGGCAACTTATAGCCTGAGGCTGTGGATGGGACTCAGGCGTGAATAGATTTACCCCTCCCCCAAGCCCAACGGCAGCAGCCTCCGGCCTTACCTGGAAGTCGTACAACGCCACGATGTTTTCGTGCTTTAGTTCCTAGGACACAAATCCAAGTTTCTCATAAGCTCCACAAGAGCTGACCCACCCTCTCCCCCTCCCTCGAGGCGCTGGCTCACCTTCAGGATTTTGATTTCCTTTCCCAGCAGTGTCTGGGACTTGGCAAGGTTCTTCTTGTTAATGCATTTGACGGCCACCTCCAGGTCGTGCTTCTGAAAAGCCAAATGTGGACCTTCAGAGTTGGAAACATCCCCCCTTCTGCTCCCCACCAAGCTGGGAACACAGAGATGGCTTGGGGGTTGGGGGGGGGGTTATCCCAAGGATCTTGGAATAGGAGGATATGCCAAAGTCAGACAGGTAGTGTCTGTCAGCCGGGCCTGGAATCTAAGTGGTTGGAGTCCCAGGCTAGGTTCTCAGAACTGGTCTGACTTCGGAGCTACCTAGGGAATTCTGGGTTGGCATCTCCAGGTTTCTGGATCTAGAGTAGCAGGTGGGTTACCCGGGCTGGGGTCCTTAACTGGGTCCCTCTAGAGATTTCCGGAGGTAAGGTGTTGGGCTGGAAATCCCGGATTGCGGGGCTTCCCCGGGAACCTCACCCACCTCGCGGTGTCGACCCTTGAAGACCACCGCGAAGGCGCCGTGTCCAATCAGGTCCTTGCGAGAGAACTCGAACTTGCCCACGGTCTCGACGCCGCCGCGGCCGGGCTCCATAGCGCGCGCGGGCCGGGGGCGCGGGCCCGGAGGCAGCGCTACGGGGTGCGCTGGGCTCAGGCGGAGGCCGGCGGGCCGCGTACTCGGGGACAGAGGCGCGGGTTCATCGCTAGGGCCCCGCGCCCCATCGGGCAGGCCTGGGCCGGGTCCCAGTCCCACAGGCCGGCGGACGGAGGGGCGCGCTCTCTCGGCGTCCTCCTCGGTACCCTCCCGGCGCTGACAGTCGGAACCCAGTCCGACTCGGGACTCAGCTCTGACACACTCCAGCTCCAAGTCGGCCCTGACAGACGATGCGGCTCGGAGCCCCACAGGGAAACAAAAGATCCGCGGCACCGGGGCCTCGGAGCCCGAGACGCCAGCGCAGCCGCACAGCGTGGAGGCGGGACAAGGGGCGGGACCTGCGGAGCCCGGACCTTTGAGGCGGCGGAGCAGGCAATGGGCGGGTCCAAAATGAAGGACACCTCGTGGGTGGTGAGGCGGGGCGGGGCCTAGTGTGGGTGGTGCCTCGACCGACCAGGCCCTATACTGGGCGGGACTTGAGAGAGGAGGCACGACATGGGCGGGGCCGGAGCGGAGAGGGCGTGCCAATGTCAGAACTATCAGGCTGTGGGCCTTTGCTCTGCCCTAGGCATCTTTATTTGCTTATTTATTCACGTGTATATGTATGTGCCTACATGAGTTTATATGCACCATGTATGTGCATATAAACATGTATAAACATGCATAAAAAATGTATGTGCAGGAAGTCTGGACCTGGAATTGGAGTTTCAGGCAGTAATGAGCTGCCGTGTGGAAATTGAGAACCAAACCAGGAGAGCAGTACGTGCACTTAACACTTGAGCCATCTTTCTAGCTCTGTCCTACATACTTCCTACCACCTGTTTGGTTTGGTTTGGTTTGGTTTGGTTTGGTTTGGTTTGGTTTGGGTTTTGCTTTCTTTTGAAGAAGTCAAAACAGGATTTCTTTGCGTATCCCTGCCTATTCTGGAACTCACTCTGTAGTAGAACCGGCTGACTTCAAACTCAGAGATCTGCTTGCCTATGCCTCCTGAGAACTAGGATTAAAAGTTTTTTGTTGTCGGACGGTGGTGGTGCACGTCTTTAATCCCAGCACTTGGGAGGCAGAGACAGGCAGATTTCTGAGTTTGAGGCTGGCCTGGACTACAGAGTGAGTTCCAGGACAGCCAGGGCTACACAGAGAAACTCTGTCTTGAAAAAACAAAAAACAAACAAAAAAACCAACAAAAACAAAACAAAAGTTTTCTGTTTTGTTTTTTTAATTTTTTTTTTTTTTAGATTTACTTATTTATTTCAAATATGTGAGTATATTGTCACTGTCTTCAGACATACCAGAAGCGGGCATCAGATCCCATTCCAGATGGTTGTGAGCCACCATGTGGTTGCTGGGAATTGAACTCGGGACCTCTGGAAGAGCAGTCAGTGCTCTTAACCTCTGAGCCATATCTCTAGCCCCGGATTAAAAGGGTTTTTTGTGTTTTTTGGTTTTTTTTTTTTGGTTTTTCAAGACAGGGTTTCTCTGTGTAGCCCTGGCTGTCCTGGAACTCACTCTGTAGACCAAGCTGGCCTCGAACTCAGAAATCCACCTGTCTCTGCCTCCCAAGGATTAAAAGTTTTTAAACTGAGTCTTCTCACATTGTAGCCCTGGCTGTTCTTGAACTCACTGTGTAGATCATGCTGACCTCAAACTCACAGATATCCCCCAGCCTCTTCCTCCTGAGTATTGGAATTAAAGGCAGGTGCCACCACATCCATTTTCTCTCTTTTATTACATTTGTTTATTCTGTACATGGGAACAAAGACTTGAAAACATACTCATGTGGAGGTCAGAGGAAAATGTGCAAGGTGGTTTTGTCCACTTCATGGCTCTTAGTATTAAATTCAGGTGGCCAAATTTGGCAACAAGGGCCTTTATCCATGGAGCCATCCCACCAAAGGCATCAGTTTTCTTTCATTTATTATTTTACTTAAATTTTGTTTTTAGAGGGGAGGTTTGAGGCAGGATCTCATATAGATCAGTCTATCTCAGAGCTCATCACAATGCCAAAGATAGTCATTCTCCTGCAAACGCTGGGATTATATATAGCATGGGTCTTCGGTTTGCCTCAGGTGTTTTTCTTGCCTGTCTGGTCACATGGGGACTACACGGGCATGTTGGAGCACTTTATGCTTACAACCACTGTCATTTGGGGGGGGGGGTGGTATTGACAAGTTGGCCCACATGCCAAATCAAAGGCTATGTGTGTGAGTGTATGTTGGCGCATGTGCCATTTCCAAGTACAATCATATTAGGAGATGTATAGGTATGTTAGCCCACATGCCTATTTTGAGTCTCATCATATGAACATATGCATCATCACATGCATGGACATGTTTGAGTTCATGGTATTTATGATCACAGTCATTTGAGAGGTATGTGATGTGGGTAATTTTGTTCTCATGCCATTTTTGAGCCCAATAGCACCGGGAAATGTGTGAGCATGTATGCACACATGCCCTATTCCAGCCTGGTCCATCTAGCCATCTGTTCACCCTCAAGCCATTTCCTACTCCATTCATATAGCATTGGGGATGGGGAATGGCCATTGTTGTGTTTTATAAAAGAAAGAAAAAGGAAGCCAGGGATATGCTTAGTAGAGATATGGTCTGGTGAGGTGGAAGGGGCTGCCTCTGTGGGCCCATGCCAAGGCGTCCCTTTCCCCTGAGGGACCAGCCACAGGATGGTGGTGTATAGAATAGAGTTTATTTAGAACATGGGGAGGGGAGTTGAGGGGGCAGTAGAGACAGAGAAAGGCAGAGAGAAAGAGAGAGAGAGAGAAAGAGAGAGAGAGAGAAAGAGAGAGAGAGAATAGAGGAATAGAGACCAGCCATGAACACGTGTGGGGGGGAGAATGGGGAGAGAAGGGACAGAGAGGAAAGAGGGTAATAGAGTAAGAGCAAGAGAGCAAGATAGGAGGGGGCAAGCAACCCCTTTTATAGAGTCAAACACACCTGGCTATTGCCAGGCAACTGTGGACAGAGCCTAGAAGAAATGCTAACAGTCACAATGCCTATATTGAGACTGGTAATATGGTAATGTAGGAGACTGCATAGGGGTGTTGGAGCACTTGATATTTACAAGGCCTGTCATTTGTAGGGTGGATGAGCATGCTATTTCAGAAGACAATATATGGTAGGCATGGTGGCCCACTTATCATCTCTGAACCCATTCATGTATATAGAGGAATGGGCATGTTGGCTGACATGCCATTTACAAGCTCTATCACATGGGATAGATATATGGTATGTTTGCCCACACACCATTTCCAAACTGGGTCACTCACATGGTGGGTATATGTACATGTTAGCTTAAATGTCATTTCTCAGCACAGACACATAAGGGGTGGTATATGTACTTATTGGCCACATGCCATTTCCAAATCTGGTCATATGTGGCACATCTGGGTATGCTGTCTCATATGTGTCAGTATTATGGGTTATGTGGGATGATTAGAGAAAGAGACACTGCAGGATGAACTCAGGCTTCTTAGCGGCAGGGTGAATCAGCCTCTTGTGGACTGAACCTTGAACACCTGCACAGATGTGTGTATCGACGGTTAAACAAAAATTTTTTTTAATAAAACTAGTCCCTCATACCAAAGCCCCTAATCTAATCTATGTGTTTCCTAAGGAAAACATCACAGTTTTCATCCTTTTTTTTTTCGAGACAGGGTTTTTCTCTATAGCCCTGACTGTCCTGGAACTCACTCTGTAGACCAGGCTGGCCTGGAACTCAGAAATCCACCTGCCTCTGCCTCCCAAGTGCCGGGATTAAAGGCATGCACCACCACTGCCCGGCTCCTCCAAAATGTCTTGAGGACAACCATTCCCAGACACCTCCTCCTTTGTTAGACTATATTTGGAAAATGCATGTAAAGCAACGTGCACATATACCTCCCATACTGCCATTCTCAGAAATGGCGAGTCGGGCCGGGTGGTGGCGGTGCACGCCTTTAATCCCAGCACTTGGGAGTTAGAGGCAGGCGGATTTCTGAGTTCGAGGCCAGCCTGGTCTACAGAGTGAATTCCAGGACAGCTGTCTTGAAAAACCAAAAAAAAAAAAAAAAAAAAAAAAAAAAAAAAAAGAAAGAAAGAAAGAAAAGAAATGGAGTGCTGGCAAACACACCCTTATAAATCTGGGCCCACATGCCCATCCTTCCCTCCATGTGAGTTGGGTGGTAAATGGCAAGTATTCCAACATGTCCAACATGTCTACAGTGTCCCCCAAAATAGATATGTAGTAGAATTCTAGTAGAATCATTATATCTAGGGTAAACACTAGAATGAAATAGTTTTTGTTTTTTTTTTTTTACCACATATAGGGTAGGCATCAGAAGTAATCTTTGTTTTTCTAGAAATACTTTGACCTTGAAGAAGACAATGTAGAAAAAAGGCATTGCTTTCTGTTCTCTGTAGAGTTGCTTTAACAGTCTTTGCTTGACTCTGGTCCTGGCACACCTGGAATGGCTTGTATTGTTGAGTATGGCACACAGTTCACCA
>NW_022196905.1:103755823-103766157 GCF_008632895.1 Mastomys coucha
ACTTTGGAGCCCAATTACAAGGAGAGAGGTTTATGGGTATGTTCACACACATGCCATAAACAAGCCTGGTCAAATGGTGGGAGGGTGTACAGACACGTTCCCTCACAAGCCATTTCCTAACCTATTAACACAGAATAGTTTATGGCCATGTTGGTCCATGTGTATATTCTGAAGCTGGTCACATTGGAACACATGTTATTTATAACTCTGATCAACATTTGGGGGGGTTATGTGAATATCAGCCTACCTACATACAAGTTCTGAGCCCAGTCATATTGAATGGTGTATGGTTATATGTTGGTCAACATGCCATTTCTGATCACAGTAACATAGTGAGGTATATTTGCATGTTGGCTCAGATGCATATTTTGAGCCTGGTCATATAGGGAGCAGTATGGGCTTGTTGGCCCACATGACCTTTCCTAGTTAGGTCGTTTGGGGTGGTGTATGGACATGTTTGCCCACATGACAATTAAGAGGCTGGTCAAAGTCGCCTTCTTAGTAACTCATCTTGAGAGACTAATTGAAGGTGGACCCTGACATGGAAAATAAACCTCTTGCTTTTGCATCGATTTGTGTCTCGGTGTCTCACTATAGGGCATCTTGAAGCCAGAAAAGATGATGATAACAAGCAAATAGTCAAAGAGATCATGGCAAGATGGTTTATTTAGACTCTGATAACAACAGTTTCCTGGAAAGGTTTTCACTTTGTTGGTCATAAGATTTGGATTACTGGGCTGGAGAGATGGCTCAGGGGTTAAGAGCACTGGCTGCTCTTCCAGCGGTCCTAAGTTCAATTCCCAGCAACCACATGGTGGCTCACAATCATTTGTAATGGGATCTGACACCCTCTTCTGGTGTGTTTGAAAACAGCTACAGTGTACTCATATAAATAAAATAAATAAATCTTAAAAAAAAACGAACAATTTGGATTACTGAACTCAAAGATTCTTAGGGTGCTGTGGTTTAGCCATTAGTGTACTTTCCTATAAATTTGCCACACTCAATTTCTTTCCAGTTTTATCCATTGTCATATTTTACTTGGAAGAAGAAGACAAATTGCAAGCTTCTACTTTGTGACCTCAGAAAACACTAAAATTTAGATATAAATTACTTCTGCTTTCAGCCGGGTTGTGGTGGCACATGCCTTTAATCCCAGCACTTGGGAGGCAGAGGCAGGCAGATTTCTGAGTTCGAGGCCAGCCTGGTCTACAGCTTGAACTCCAGGACAGCCAAGGCTACACAGAGAAACCCTGTCTCAAAAAAACAAACAAACAAAAAAATTACTTCTGCTTTCTAGTGTATTATGACCTGGGCTTATGTATAACTCCTTAATGGTTTAAAACAGACTTTATTAAGAAACTATCAATGTTTAACACCTCTCTCTTCCAGGACAGCCAGGTTTATACAGAGAAACCCTGTCTCAAAAAACAAAAAAACTCTCTCTCTTTTTATCTTCTGTCATGTATTACATCCCTACAATAGTTTTCTCCAACCCTCCACTCTTTCCAGTCCCTCCCCTCCCCTCTTCCCCAGATTCACTCCTTCTTCATTTCCTTTCAAATAAGGAAGAACAGGCCTTCCAGGGGTATCAACCAAACATGGCTTAGCACAAGCCCTCATATCAAGGCTGGACAAGGCAACCCAGTAGGAGGAAAGAGCCCAAGTGCACACAAGAGAGTCAGAGACATCCTCTTCTTTTACTGTTGAGAATTCCTTAACAGAGGAATGGATACAGCAATGTGATACATTTACACAATGGAATCCTACTCATCTATTAAAAACAATGACTTCATCAAATTCGCAGGCAAATGGATGGAACTTGAAAATATCATCCTGAGTGGAGTAACCCAGTCACAAAAGAACACACAAGGTATGCACCCACTGATAAGTGGATATTAGCCCAAAAGTTTGGAATACCCAAGATACAATTCATAGACCATATGAAGCTCAAGAAGAAGGAAGACCAAAGTGTGGATGCTTCAATCCTTCTTAGAAGGAGAAACAAAATATTCACAGGAGGAAATATGGAGACAAAGTGTAGAGCAGAGACTGAAGGAGAGGCCATTCAGAGATTGCCCCACCTGGAGATCCATCCTATGTACAGTCACCAAACCCAGATGCTATTGGGGATGCTAAAAAGTGCTTGCTGACCAGAGCCTGATATGGCTGTCTCCTGAGAGGCTCTGCCAGAATCTGACAAATACAGAGGCAGATATGCAGCCAACCATTGGACTGAGAGCTGGGTCCCTGATGGAGGAGTTGGAAAAGGGACTGAAAGCACTGAGGGGGTTTGCAGCCCCATGGGGTTGCAAGCAGCCAGAACCCTAGAGTTCCAAGGAGACTGGACCACCAACCAAAGAGTACACATGGAGGAACCCATGGCTCTGGCCGCATATGTAGCAGAAGATGGCTTTGTTGATCAATAGTAGGAGAAGCGGCCCTTGGACCTCAGAGTATTTGATGCCTGCCCCAGTGTATGGGAATGCTAGGGTGAGAAGGCAGGAGTGGGTGGGTGGGTAGGGGGAGCATCCTCATAGAGGCAAGGGATGGGGAGAAGGGATAGGAAGATTCTGGAGGGGAGACCTGGAAAGGGGATAATATTTGAAACTTAAAAAGAAAGTATCCAATAAAAGGGGAAAAAAGGAAGGAAAAAGAGGCTGGTCAAATGGAAGGTGAAGGGGCATGTTGGTGTATTTGCCATTTCTGAGCATCATTGAAAGGGGATGTTGTGTAGGCATGTTTGCTCACATGCCTGTTTTGAGCCTGGACACATGGAAGACTGGACATGCATGTTTATGACCCTAGTCATTTGTTGAGGGTGTAAAGTATTGAGCTACATGCCTGTTCTGAGCCCTGTAATATAGAGGGGTATATGGGCATATTAGCCCCAATGCTTTTGTTTGTTTGTTTGTTTTGTTTTCCTAGAACTCACTCTGTAGATCAGGCTGGCCTTGAATTCAGAACTCCACCAACTGCTTCCAAATGCTATTTCTGAGCCTATTCTTATAGGAAGATGTCTGGGAATGTTGGCTCACATGGCATTTCCAAATCTTGTCAGAGGGGAGAGGGGAGAAGGACAGATTCACCCACATACTGTTTTGGGGTCTAATCATATGAGGGAGAGTGTGGACATATGTGCCACTGTGCCATATCTGAGGCAGGTCACAATTAGGGGGATATGGACATGTTCACCCTCAAGCCACTGACTAGTCTATTCACATGGAGGGGGGCTAGCCATGTTGATTTACATGACTGTTTTGAAACTGATAACAAGGAGAATTATATGGGCATGTTGAAGCACTTGATATTTATGACCCCTGTAATTTAGCAGGTGTGACCTCAAGCTATTTCTTAGCCTGGTCACACAGCTTGGTACCCACATTGTGGGTATGTAGGCATGCTGTTCAATGTACCTCTTTTGAGCTAGTCACCTGGGAGTCTATATGGACATGTAGAAGCATGTGCCATTTCTGACCCTGCTCATATGAAAGGAAGTGTGGACATGTGGGTTCACATATGCAGGACATATGTAGTTATATGGCTATGAAGACAACATGCCACTTTGAAAGACAGTCATATGGGGGGTGTATCTTCATGTTTGCCTGCACATCATTTATGAGGCCAGTAGTAAAGATTGAGTGTGCCTATTATGATGGTTTGTGCTTGGCCCAGGGAGTGGTACTGTTAGGAGGTATGGCCTTGTTGGAGTATATGTGTCACTGTGGACTTGGGCTCTAAGTCCCTTGACCTGGAAACCAGTCTTCTAGCAGCCTCCAGATGAAGATGTGGAACTCTCAACTTCTCCTGCACCAGGCCCACCTGGATGCTGCCATGCTCCCACCTTGATGCTAATGGAGCCTCTAAACCTTTAAGCCAGCCACACTTAAATGTTATCCTTATTAAAAGTTGCCTTGGGGCTGTCGAGATGGCTCAGGGGGTAAGAGCACTGACTGCTCTTCTGAAGGTCCTGAGTTTGGGGATCCCAGCAACCACGTGGTGGCTCACAACCACCCGTAATGAGATCTGACGCCCTCTTCTGGTGCGTCTGAAGACAGCTACAGTGAATTATGCCTGAGCGAGTGGGGCTGGAGCGAGCGGGATCTTGAGTTCAATTCCCAGCAGTCACATACATGATAGCTCACGGCCATCTGTACGGCTACAGTGCATTCATACACATAAAATAAATAAAATAAATCTTAAAAAAAAAGAGTTACATTGGTCATGGTGTCTGTTCACAGCAGTAAAATCCTAACTAAGACAGAAGTTGGTACCGTGGACTGGGGTAATGCTGTGATAGGTCTGACCATGCTTTTGTTTGGAAGAATGTGGATTTGGGGACTTGGATTTGGAATGCAAGGAAAGGTTTTAAGTGGGACTTAATGGGCTATCACAGTAGGAACATGGAAGACTTTGTTACTGAGTGTGGTTTGAATTGTGCAGACCTGGCCCAAAAGGGTTCAGTGGAGAGGATTTTTTTGTTTTGTTTTGTTTTGTTTGTTTGTTTGTTTGTTTTTCAAGACAGGGTTTCTCTGTATAGCCCTGGCTGTCCTGGAGCTCACTCTGTAGACCAGGCTGGCCTCAAACTCAGAAGTCCACCTGCCTCTGCCTCCCAAGTGCTGGGATTTAAGGCGTGCGCCACCACCGCCCGGTTTAGAAACTGTTTTTGTCGTATTTTGGTGAAGAATGTGGCTGCTTTTTGCCATTGTCTAAAGAATCTGCCTGAGGCTAAGGTGAAGAGATTTATATAAATTGCTTTGACAAAGAAGTCTGAAGGAAAAAAAAACCAAACCAATAGAGACTTTGTTCTCTGGTTAAGTCTCATGAAGAGCATTTTGAACAAGAGTAAGAGGCTTAGAAAGAAAAAATATAAAATATATGGTTCAAATAATAATAAAGGGGCACCAGAAAATGAAATGGAGCTGAATACAGAGTTCAAAGCTATTAAATTGAATTAAGGGAGTGGTACAAGATCCCACCCTGCTAAATTAAGGTCCAAGACATGTTAGTTAAGGCCTTTAGTCCCAGTAGGCAAAGGAAAGCCGATCTCTGAATTCTAGGCTACCCTGGGACAGAGCAAGTTGTAGGTGAAGAAATGCTTAAATCCAGGCATGGTAGTACACATCAATTATCAGGAGGACAACACCTGATCTATCTCTTTGAGTTGCCCTTTGGCCAGGGAGTTCTTTCCCTGCAGCTTGATTTTTATCATGATAATCATCTTTGGACAGGTGATTTGGAATGAGTATTTGCATATAGAAAGTTGGTAATGTACTATTGAGAGGATAATACCAAATATTCTGCCAGTACTAAGCTCTCTGTGGGCATAGCAATTAACAGTTGAAAATACAGGGACTTTGGTTTGGTGCAAGCCTTTAATCCTAGCGCTAGGGAGACAGAGGCAGGTGGATCTCACTGAGTTCCTAGACAACCAGGGCTAACATGGAGAAACCTTTTTTTGAACACCCCCTCTCTCCAAAGAAAAGAAAAAAAAGAGGAAGAAAATGCAGAGACACACCTAGAAGCTATTTGATAAAGTGTGTTGGGGAAGGTCATCCCAACAAACGAGTATGTTTTTGTTTTGTTTTGTTTTTTTCAAGACAGGGTTTCACTATGTAGCCCTGCTTGTCCTGGACTCACAGAGATCTGCCTGTCTCTGCCTCTCAATAGTGCTAGAACATTTTATGTTCAGGGTTGGGGCAAGGGTTAGGGTTATTACTAAGGTGTCTTAGTTAGGGTTTTAATGCTGTGAACAGACACCATGACCAACGCAACCCTTGTAAGGATGACATTTAATCGGGGCTGGCTTCTAGATTCAGAGGTTCAGTCCATTATCATCAAGGCGGGAGCACACTAGAGTCCAAGCAGACATGGTTCGGGAGGAGCTGAGAATTTAAGGTCTTCATCTCACGGCAGCTAAGATGAGGGTCTTTGTTTTTCTTTTTATGCATATGAGTACATCCTGTAGCTGTACAGATAGTTGTGAGCCTTCATCTGATTGTTGGGAATTGACTTTTAGACCTCTGCTTGCTCTGATAGACCCCGCTCGCTTCGGTAGACCCCGCTTGCTCAGTTCCTGCTCACTCTGGCCCAAAGATTTATTTATTACTATAAATAAGTATACTGTAGCTGTCTTCAGACGCACCAGAGGAGGGCATCAGATCTCATTACGGGTGGTTGTGAGCCACCATGTGGTTGCTAGGATTTGAACTCAGGACCTTTGGAAGAGCAGTCGGTGCTCTTACCACTGAGCCATCTATCTCACCATCCCAAGATGAGGGTCTTAAAGCCCACACCCACAGTGAAACACCTACTCCAATAAGACCACAACATTTAATAGTGCCACTTCCTGGCTGAGCATATACAAACCATCACATAAGGTTAGCCCTAAATTTTACCTTAAGTATTGCATTAGTTTCAGTGTTTGGTTTAGGCTACAGTCACTGTTATGGTTAGGGCTTGGCCTGCATTAGGATAGTGTCAGGATCATGGCTAGGTCTAAGGTTAAGATGAATGTTAGGTCCACGTGTGGGGTGAGGGATAAGGTTATCATCTCATGAGTTCAGATTAGGCCTAGGGTAGATCTTGGGTTATGGTTAGGACAGGACTAGAATTATGGCAAGGATAGGTTTAGAGTTACGTAAAGGGTTAGGACTAAAGTTATATTTAGCATTAGAGTAAAGGTACAGTTTGATTTTTTTTTTTTTTTTTTTTTTTTTTTTTTTTTTTTTTTTTTTTGGTATTTTTCAAGACAGGGTTTCTCTGTATAGCCCTGGCTGTCCTGAAACTCACTCTGTAGACCAGGTTGGCCTCGAACTCAGAAATCTGCCTGCCTCTGCCTCCCAAGTGCTGGGATTAAAGGTGTGTGCCACCAGCGCCCTGCACAGTTTGCTTTTGATCTTCAGCTAGGTGAAGTGGAAACTTCTAGTTTCTTTGGAAAGTTAGTTATGTCAAATGATGTTTTGCTGGGGTGCACAGGTAAAAGGATGTCTTGCTAGTGCAAGCAGGTGAAAGGCTGTTTTCCTGAAGCAGACAGATGAAAGGACGCTTGATGAAGGAGTGTGAATACGACCTCACAGACAATGGGTGATGAGCACTGAGCCTTGGTTTTGTTTGTTCTGCCTCTCTATTCTTCCCTAACAACACCCATGTATTGGTTCACCATACATAGTGCTGTTGAGCTCAACTTGTGGTAACGCCGCCATTGAGAGAAACTCACCCAAGAACTCTTGAGGTTCCTGAGGCACCTTGCCACTTCTGCTGCCTTACTTCAGGCTAGTCGGCAGGCCTGATGGTTCCTTCAGGATTGAATTACAGCTGCTGGTTCCAGCCTGATGTCTGCTTGCTGAAAGGACTGGACTGTAGTTGCCATTTTATGCCTGGTGTTTGCCTGCTTAGGCGACTGGTCTGAAGCTGCAGAATCATATTTGGTTCAGGACTGAACTGCTGCCAAAGACAATCAAGCTTGCCCACAAAGAGCTACTGCAGAAGAGGTCCACATCCTAATAAAATTTTCACTACCTCTGCTGGGTGGTGGGCTAGAGAAAAGGCTGAACCCTTATTAAAAGTAGGTTGCAAAAAATGCATGCCTATAGCTAGGATTAGCTATTACTATTGTTAGTGCTATGGTTAGCCTAATTATTGGCGTTTGTGTAGGGTTAGGACTGTCCCTAGGCTTATGTTTATAGCTAAGATTATTGTTAGTGCTCTATGGTTAGCTTAGGATAATATTTTTTTTTTCAAGACAGGGTTTCTCTGTGTAGCCCTGGCTGTCCTGGAACTAGCTTTGTAGACCAGGCTGGCCTAGAACTCAGAGATCTGCCTACCTCCCACGTGCTGATATTAAAGGCATTCACCACCACTTCCTGACAGGTTAGGACAATTGTTCATGTTAGGTTAGAAGGCTGAGACACGGCTTAGTTTCTTTCTTTCTTTCTTTCTTTTTTTTTTTTTTTTTTTTTTTTTTTTTTTTTGTTTTTGGTTTTTTTTTGGTTTTTTGGGTTTTTTTTTTTGTTTTTTTTGAGACAGGGTTTCTCTGTGTAGCCCTGGCTGTCCTGGAACTCACTCTGTAGACCAGGCTGGCCTCGAACTCAGCAATCTGCCTGCCTCTGCCTCCAAGTGCTGGGATTAAAGGGGTGCACCACCACTGCACAGCATTAATTAGGGTTTTATTGCTTTGAAGAGACACCATGACTATGGCAACTCTTATAAAACAGAACATTTAATTGGGACTGGCTTACAGTTTTAGAAGTTTAGTCCATTATCATCATGGCAAGAAGTGTGGCAATATGCAGGGAGACATGGTACTTGAGGAGCTAAAAGTTCTATATCTTGAGGGCATCCGATCCCATTACAGAGGGTTGTAAATCACCATATGGATGCTCGGAATTGAACTCAGGACCTCTGGAAGAGCAGTCAGTATTCTTAACCACTGAGCCATCTCTCCAGCAAAGTTCTATATCTTGATCCCCATGTAGCACAAGGAGATTGTGTGCCACACTAGGTGTAGTTTGAGCATAGGAGATCTCAAAGCCCACCTCCACAGTGACACACTTTCTTCCACAAGGTCACACCTAATCTAACCAGGCCACACCTCCTAGTAGTGCAACACCCTATGGGCCAAGTATTCAAACACTGGAGTCTATGAAGGCCAAATCTATTCAAAACACCACAGTTAATGTTAGGTTAAGGTTAGTGCTTGGTTATTGGTTAGGGTTGGGACAATTTTTAGTGGTTTGTTTAGGACTAGAGTTAGAATTAGGTTTAGGTCTAGAATTAGTTTTAGGATTAGAGCTAGACTTGTAAATCTAAATATGGCTAGTATTAGGTTTATTGCTAGATATGGTAGTGTTAGGGCTACAATAGTTACATTGCAGACTTACATTTTGGGTTAATGATAGGGTTAGGGTTAGCCTTTGTGTTATGGCTAGGGGAATGGTTATAAATGGAACAAAGGTGAAGGTTATAATTAAGGTTAGTACTTATGTTAGGTCTAGTGTTTGTGGTACGATTAGGGTTAGAATTATGTTTAGGATCCAGGTGTTTGTATGGTTAGAGTTATGGTTATTCTATGATTTAGGTTAGGTCAATGTTGAGGGTTAGCATTAGGGCTAGGGATTAGGTCTATACTTAAAACTAGATTTAGGTTCGGGACTAGGTTTACTTTCTGGTTTTATGATAGGGTTATGGTTAGGACCAGGGTTAGAGTTTGTCTTCTTTTGTTTTTTGATTTATTTTTTGAGAGAGGGTTTGTCTGTATAGCCCTGGCTATCCTGGAACTCATTCTGTAGACCAGGCTGGCCTCGAACTCAGAAATCTGCCTGCCTCTGCCTCCCAAGTGCTGAGATTAAAGGCGAGCGCCACCACTGCCCGAATGGACTTTGTCTTAGAGTTTTCATTGCTGTGAAGAGACACCATGACCAAGGCAACTTTTCTAAAGGAAAACATTTAATTAGGGCTGGCTTCCATGTTCAGCAGTTCAGTCCATTATCATCGTGGCAGGAAACTTCCCTGGGAGCATCCAGGCAGGCATGGTGCTGGACAAAGAGCTGAGAGTTCTGTATCTTGATCCCAAGGCAGGCAGAAGACTGCCTTCTGCAGAGGATGTCATTCCACATTGGATGAAGCCTGAGCATAGAAGGAGACCTCTAAAGCCCACTCCCACAGTGACACACTTTCTCCAGTAAGGCCACACCTCCTCATAGTAGCATTTCCCGTGGGTCAAATATATTCAAATCACCACAGAGTGTATGGTTAAGGTTAGGTTTTATATTATGGTTAGAGAAGGTTGGGGTTGGGTTTATGACTTGAGTTACAGATCATTTCAGGTGTATTGTTAGTGTTAGGGGAAGCAAAATGTTTAGGAGTTAGGTTGGAGATATGGTTTGGGCTAGGGCTAGTGTGATTACGGTTAAGGTTAGAGCTAGACAAATGTTAGGACATTTGCCCTAGTACAAGTGTTATAACTAGACTCAGGGCTAGCTTTAATTTATAGCTGGGTTTGGTTTGTTCCAAATTATCATTAGAAATATGGTATGTCTGTCCACATACCGTGTTCAACTGGGTCTTGTGCATGTTAGCTTAAATGCCATTTTTCAGCACAGACACATGGGGGGTGGTATATGTACGTATTGGCCACATGCCATTTCCGAATCATTAGAGCTGCATTTAATACTAGAATTAACGCTCAGGTCAGAGTAATGACTGGCTTAGGATTATACACAGTGTCAGGGTTTGGGCTAGGGGGGTAGACTTAGGTCTAGGTCTTGTTTTGTTTTGTTTTTTCTTTTTAACCTGCCTGGTATGGTGGTGCACACCTTTTTTTTTTTTTTTTT
>NW_022196905.1:103766931-103769059 GCF_008632895.1 Mastomys coucha
AAAGTACAAATACTGAGTCACTGTGCTGAATACTTCATTCCTGGAGAAACCCCAAAGGCAGCAGTAACTGAATCAAGCCCAACAGGTGACTGAACTCGTTCTCCTCAAAGGTTAGTGAGCACAGTGAAGTCTGGTTAACCTGCCTGGTATGGTGGTGCACACCTTTTTTTTTTTTTTTTTAAGATTTATTTATTTATTGCCAGGGATATACACAGAGAAACACTGTCTCAAAAAAACAAAACAAAACAAAACAAAAAAGACAAAACAAAACAAAACAAAAAGATAAACAATGCAGAGAAAGTTCTATTAGCTTGTCCAAACAGTTTCTGATAGGAAACTCTTTTTTTTTTCTTTCTTTTCTTTAGAGACAGGGTTTTTCTGTGTAGCTCTGACTGTCCTGGAACTCACTACGTAGACCAGGATGGCCTCGAACTCAGAAATCCGCCTGTCTCTGCCTCCCAAGTGTTAGGACCTAAGGTGTGCGCCACCACTGTCTGGCTGATAGGAAACTCTTAACAGGTTCTCTAGGAACAGATCATTATGAAATAAAACAGAAGCATATTCTTTCCTTTGAAAATGTACACAGGATGTATCTCTAAGAGTGACTGTGTTATAAGTACTGATTCCTACCCCATGGCCATACACTGTTCACTACAGAAGAAGAGGCTTATGGGACCAATCAGCAAGTTACATTACGTCTTACAAGTTACCTTAAGTTATGTTATATTAAGTTACTAAAAAGAAAATAAAAGCCCTAACATTTGGACGTAGCAGTTTCTGGGAATTTTTGTTTGTTTGTTTGTTTGTTTGTTTCAAGACAGATTTTCTCTGCATAGCCCTGGCTGTCCTGGAACTCACTCCAGTAGACCAGGCTGGCCTCAAACTCAGAAATCTGCCTGCCTCTGCCTCCCAAGTGCTGGGATTAAAAGCGTGTGCCACCACTACCTGGCCCACGAATTGTGTTTTCTATACAATATTCTGATCATAGTTTCCCATCTCAAAGCACCTCCTAGATCCTTCCTCCCTATCCACCCAGATCTACCCCAGGGCTGCCCTTAGGTTTGATTGAGTCTCCAGTTGAGTCTCCATTGGAGAAAGAACAATATTCTCTTCTCCTGTGATTGTCACTTGGAGATGACTTCTATGCTATTTTCCCCTCTGAGAGCTGTGTTTAGACCTGTTGCAGGCCCTCCCTGGGTTCTGAAACAAACAAACAACAAAATTTAAAGTGGGCAACAACTGCCAGTCTGGTCTACAGAGTGAGTTCCAGGACAGCCAGGACTAGACAGAGAAACCCTGTCTGGAAAAAAAAAAAAAGTGGAAAAGTGGACAACAACTGACTGCATACAAAGAGGCTATAGGCTCCTCTTTGGAGATAATACTGTTTAAAACTTACTTAATAAAGCAAAATCCAATCCAAACTTCACAAAGGGGACACTATAACAAATTACAATTGCTTGTGTATATAGAAAACATTCTTTCCCCAAGAAAACCTGTTTCAAACTAATAAAAACTAAGTAATTACACACACACACACACACACACACACACACACACATACACACATACAAACAAACAAACAACAAATAATGAGAACTAAATGGCAGGGAGCTGCACACAGAGTTTGGATGCCACCTACCCACCCCACATGCATCCCATGCCTGCACTATCATACATGCACAAAATACACAAGTACAGGTTCCTACTATCACACCAATGAACACAGATAAGCAGACACGCATACACCCACCCACTCACACGCATGCAACACACACAAACACACATGGATATATTTTGAAATTAAATTAAATAGACAATAAACTAACAAGAAAACAAAACCAAGAAAACTCTCTGGGGTCAATGTTCTGCTACCAATACATTAACAGAACAAGAAATTAAAACACACCCGCGCGCGCACACACACACACACACACACACACACACACTCACAGCACTGCTGGCAAAGATGCTTGAAGATGCCACCACGCCTTGCTTCTTTTCTTTTCTCTTCTTTTCTTTTCCTTTCCTTTCCCTTCCCTTTCCTTCCCCTTCTTCCTTCCTTCCTTCCTCCCTTCCTCCCTTCCTTCCTTCCTTCCTCCCTTCCTTCCTCCCTTCCTTCCTCCCTTCC
>NW_022196905.1:103775970-103776946 GCF_008632895.1 Mastomys coucha
CTCAGAAATCCACCTGCCTCTGCCTCCCAAGGGCTAGGATTAAAGGCGTGCGCCACCACCGCCCGGCCAGGTTTATTTATTTATCTTATGTATATGAGTACACTGTAGCTGTACAGATGGTTGTGAGCCATCATGTAGTTGCTGGGATTTGAACTCAGGACCTTTGGAAGAGCAGTCAGTGCCCTTAACCACTGAGCTATCTCTCCGGTCCCTGCCTGGCCTTAAAATGATATTTTAAGTTGTGGTTTTAGCATGAGGCCTTGGTGCTTTAACAGTGATGTGTCGGCGTGTCATGCCGACAAGGGGTCGACTGTGCTGGTAAGTTTTTCTGTCAAGGACACAAAGTGGGAAAAAAGAACTTCAGTTGAGGAATTGCTCCTATGAGATTGGTTGGCAGGCAAACCTGTGACTGTGGGGACATCTTTCTTAATCATTGGGAGGGCCTAGCCCACTGTGGACAGTGACACCTAGAGGCAAGTGAGCCTGGGCCATGTAAGAAAGCAGGCTCTTCCTCAGCTCACTCTTCCTCAGAGTTCCCGCTCAGACTTTCCTCGGTGACAGTCTGCCACGTGGAAGGCAAGAGGAAACAAACGCTTTTGCTTTCTGTTGCAGTGTCTATCACGGCGATAGGAAGCAAACTAGGCCACTCACTGATCTCAGAAGCTAGGTTTCAGAAACACCATCTTTTTAATTTGTGCCCCAAATCGGGAAGGAGCAGCCTCTCCAGCTAATGGAACAGGTAAAGTAGGAATTTTTTCATGCCCCTCCAGAGTTGTCAGCGTTTATCTGATTTCTTTTTGTGGTTAGACTGGTTTGGTGCTGATCACTGTTCCGGTGAAGCAATGAGAATTGTCTTCTCAAGTATTTTACCCCCCTCTCATCTCTGCGGCTGCAGAAGCACTCCACATAATCAGCACATTTGTGTGCATTGTAATTATTTGCTTAAAGGGCTCTTGGTATGTTCAGACAAGTAGCT
>NW_022196905.1:103776956-103797982 GCF_008632895.1 Mastomys coucha
GGGTGATACACCCAAATATCTTCAGACCAAACAGCCGCTGTGACAATCAAGAAACCCTGCTGACTGAGTAAACCTGCATCCAGAGCCTCAAAATTCACATTTTTAGACAGGGTGAAGCTGTTGCATTTGAGTTGGTTTGTTTTAGGAGAATTGACTCCTGTGTGTCTGTTCATGTGATATATGTGTATGGTACAGGTATAAGTGTGCTAGTGTATGACTGTACATACATACTCGGAGACCAGAGTGTTATCAGGTGTAGTCTTCTAGACTTTTGTGTTATCAGGTGTAGTCTTCTAGACTTTTCTACCTTATTGCTTTAGAACACAAAGGTTCTGTTCTGAGTGACCTTCCAAGCTAACCAAACATAATCTTGGGGAGAGTTAAGCTATGACCCCTTGCAAATGATCATCTCACATGGGCTGACTAATTTTTCTCTCTCTCACATATACACATGCATACATACATATATACATATATGTACATATGTATATATGTGTACATATATGTATATATATACACTCTAGCCTCCCCCTGCCCCAGGCTACCTGCAGCATTGTCAGGTTGTAGGAAGCAGGTACTCAGGCTAGAGAGCTTGTATGTGTGCATCTGTGCTTGGTGTGTGTGTGTGTGTATGTGTAGTCTATATGCATGCCAGGGACGACAAGAACAGAGCTCCATCTATGCAGCTGCAGGCAGAAGTCTTCACCTCTGTTGGGTATAGGCAAGAGTGCCCACAACCCTCAAGAACCCCAATAAAGGACTTGGTTCCCCAGAGTGAACTTGGGCAGGATCATGCTTCGATTTTTTTGTTGAGACCTTGGAGGGAGAGGTGGACGTTGCTTTACATCTTTTCCTGGGAAGAAATTTTAGCAACTCTTGGCTTAGTCAGCAGGATACAACAAAACCAAAGATGAGTTTGGGAAGAGCGGTAGTGGTGTTCCTGATAGGAGAAATGAGACAAACCGGAGAAGGTTCAGCAGTTACATGAGGACCAAGGAGTGAGACTGTAATAGGGTGAGGCCTCCTGGATAGGGGATGAATGTGGGGCAGTGCCCAGGGTAGCAGTCTTCTACCTGGAGGAACGAAACGCCAGGCCTGCTTGACAGGTGGGGTCTATCGTTGGAAGGGGAGCTGTGGTGAGGACTGTTATAGGTCTGAGACAGACATTAGAACCTCTCAGAATAGCACATGAGGGGATGGAGGTATCAGTGAGCCCAGGAGAGAAAGCTATCCTGCTTAGTCTGAAAAGACAGCTGCCCACAGCTGGGACAGGCTGGATCTTCTGCATGTGTACTGCTTTATCATGGATATCGTCTGTGAACTGATCTTTAGGCTTTAACTTCCAGAGCTCATTAGCACAGGACTTAGCTTTTGATCATTTTTTTTTCCTTTAGAATTCAGGCTGGATATAAATCTTGCTGCATTTGCCTTCAAGGAACCCAGACCTCTTCTTCTGTTGTGCCTTTCTTCTATCTCTCAGCTGCTCCCTCACTCTACACTCTATGATGGCTTACTTCACTCAGATCCTCCAAAGCTCTTCCTACTTCATACAGAGCCTGTCCTGCCAATGGGCTCAGCACAGCGCTAAAGCTGCATGCATGTCTTGAGGTCTCTATGGGCAAAGCGTTCCTTAAGCGTCTGGTGAACAGTGACCTATCAGGCACTGTGAACTGGGCATCGGACACTTCTTTCCTCATACCAAGTTTCCTCAGTGTGCCTGTCCCTCTTCTCTTGTCCTCCAACCCAATATCCATGAGAGCTCCATTGGTGATGACCAGTGTGTCCAATGGGTCATAAAAGCCTGATTCTCCTTGTACTGCCCAGGCTATGCAGCTTGAGCCTCAATTAGATGTATGATTGTATTGCTTGGTTTCTTTCTCTTCTGTAACACTTAGACGGATCCCACCTGCTCCTGTATCCCAAAGCCTCCCAAGTCAGGATGCTTATTTAAAGCCTTTCCTTAATTCCTGAAATTGCAGTACTGAATATTCTCTGGTTACCACAATCTCTCAAAGGAGACCACTGTTAAGGCTGTCATCTAGTTAGGTGTGGTGATGCATGTCTTTCATCTCAGAGCTGAGGAAGAGGAAGGCAAATCTCTGTGAATTTGAGGTCACACTGGTCTACATAGAGACTTCCAGGTGAGCCAGGGCTACAGAGAGACCCTGTCTCAAAACAAAAACAACAGACAAACAAACAACCCTGTGCTCATGCAGGCTCATGGATTTTCCCTTCTTTTGTATCTTTTGTTACTTCCAGGTCACTCTTCCTCATTGTCAACCAAACTTTCTTTTCTGTATTTATTAAAAATGTGAAGCTACTTAAACATTTATTGAAGGCCTCTGGAAGAGGGGGAGGGCAGACACTAACAACTCAGTTCCTGGAATTTGGCATTGGAGGATTTAGGCTTCAAAGGATTCCTTAGGTAGGTGTTCTGTTGCATTCTTTATTGCCCTGGGGCCTGGACCTGACTTAAAATGAAGATGTGATTTTCTGCATAAAAGTTCTGATGCTATTTCTTGAAATTGTATAATTAGAATGTTCTGTTTGAAATTGTAATCTTTTCTGTACTAGAAACAGAAAACCTTCCCTCCTCCCCTCCATGTATAGAAGTGAATCAAGAGCTTAGACTAGAGGCTGGAGAGATGGCTCTGCAGTTAAGAGCACTGACTGTTCTTCCAGAGGTCCTGAGTTCAATTCCCAGCAACCACATGGTAGCTCACAACCATCTGTAATGGGATCTGATGCACTCTTCTGGTGTGTCTGAAGACAGCCACAGTGTACTGATATAAATAAAACAAATAAATCTTAAAAAAAAAAAGAGCTTAGATGAAGTTCCCAAGGATCCAGGAGCTGCTCTGAGCATGCAGTGCTAAGAGTCAGCCGTCCAGTGTGAAACACAAGTTCCTAGCAGGAAGCAAAGCAGACTTCCTCAAGGAGCTAACTGGCTAGAACTTCCATGATTTCGGAAGGTTACATATCCAGAGCCTGGACTTTTTTAGTTCCCTAACAGCCATTCCTCGCCCACGAGTGTCAGACTTAATGTTCTGTGACTAGCACAGAAAAACCTTTTGGAATGTATTAACTGAACAAAACTGTGGTTTCAACCAGCCACAGGGCTAAGAGGGCCATCAGACGGCACCTGAGGCTGTAACTCCTTATTAATGTTCCTGAGACCAATGTGGAAGGAGCTCTGATTTATGACTCTGTTCCTTTACTATAAAAACTTCACGAAGCTGCTACCACACTGGACCATGGAATCAGGATCTGTGTCCCCAGGCCAGGCCCATTCCTATTTGGCTCCAGAATAAACTCTCTCTAACCCGCTTTAAAGTGAGTTATGCTTCTAAGGTATGGACCAGGCAGCATAAAACACAGCTGCACTTACAAGATTCATTCTTAGTTCTTTTTTTTTTTTTTGCCTTTTATATCCCCGATTTCTTTTTTTTTTTATTTGTGGTGGGATTGCATTATCTAGAAGGAGAATCCTAGGTGGCTTGGCTTGTTCCCAAACAGAATTCCCAAGGCTACAGAGACGAAATGGGTTACACATGTTCCTGAAGGCCAGGCCAGCAGAAAGCAGCTGTGATTGTTGGGCAGAGGGAAAGCCACTGCTAGTGCTGGCCTGCTTTCTGTCTCATACTCTTCTCTCCAGCCACCTGCTCATGCTGTAATGGCAGGGTTCTGCAGTTAAAATAGAGCTCCCGAAGCCTGTTAAGCCAAACCAAAGTTTATCCTGGGGAACCAATGAGTTTATTAGGTTTTCAGAGATTGTAGGTGACTCTAAAGCAGTACATTAAGAAGGTCAGCACGCAGCATGGACAACGAGTCCCTCGTGGCTGTGCGTTGTAAATGTTACTTTGGTGGACTTTACCCTACTTAGATCATACAGTTCCCAAATAAAAGACACACACATCTTTTAAGGCATTAGAGCTGGACAGATATCAGGCCTCTATGTTTGTCTATCCCCGATATCACTTGCCATGTTACACCTGGACTGTTCTCACAGCCATGAGCTCACAATCCACTGACCCCACTGCAACTTCTTTCTTCCCAAGCCCCAGATGTGAGGCCCCGCCCATGTCCCGTCTGCCTAGCTACAGGCTGTAGGTATCTTTATTAACCAAGTTTGGATAACTTGGGGGGGCAAGGTCTACACAACAAAAGCTGGTATACATGAGGATCTGCTCGTCTTGGAGCAACCAGATCTTGGGATACAGAATTTAGTATCTGAATACAAGCAGCACCAGACCAAGCTCCTACGGCTGTGTAGGTGGACCCTTTCTCCCTTCCTTCAGCTCTCCCCACCTATACACTCTACCCCCTCCAGAGAACTGGAGGTCATATGCAGTTAGGGCAGAATTGCACGCCACTGGCTGAGAAGAACAACTGGATACTAAGGAATGTCAACAGTTAATAAGCTGAGCTATGGTGACCTTTTCCAAGCTGGCACAGCTGAACTCTTGAAGATGGTGTCTATTTGGCTCACAGAATGGCCTCTAGCCCACCCTCTCATCCACTAGCCTAGGCTAGGTGCCTACTGTGTCACTTTTCTGACAGGCATTACACACTTTGCCAGCCATTAGTATCTGAGCTATCAACTGAATTGAAATCCCATAAATGGTTAAAGCCTATCTATTCCCTTCGCCTCTTTCTCCTCACTTTCTGTGGGAAAAGGGTTCAAACCCACAGGCTTCCATATGCTAAGCAAGTGCTATATCCCTGAGCTATGCCACAGCCCTCATAGCTATTTCCAATTAGCAGAAGCCAGAAAAGAAATACAAAGTTTATTTTTAAAACTTTAAGTTAGCAACTAGAGAGGAGTCTTGCTTAGCTTGATCTTTTCTTCTATGTTTGAAAAGTATCTCATCTTTATTAGGAGTTCCTTGGCTTTTTCAAAGTCACCTGAAATACACAAGAGATAATGAGTCAGGAAACAATAAATCCCAATTCTGACATCTGAGGCAGCCAGAACCAAGGGCCCAAAGGCGAGTGGCTTCACTTGAAGGTGAGTGTGCCCTCCAGAAACATTTGCCAAAGTCTAGATATATTTTTGGCTGCCATTAACTAGGGAAGTAGAAGTGAAACCTACTGGGTGAAAGCCAGGGACACTGTGAAAGATCTTAGCCTCCCCCAGAAAAAACATTATTTCATTAATGTCAGTCAGGTTGAGAAACTCCAACCTAGACAAATAGAACACAGGGTTAAAGCTAAAGTCAAGGTCCTTTGTAGCCAACCCTGAGAATATGAAATATTAAAAATGACCAATAAATAAGAGGGCTGGGGAGATGGCTTGGTGTAATGTGCTCACTGTTCCAGCATGAGGGTGCTGGCTGCACACTAAAGCACCCTGAGTTCAAGGCCCGTCTGGTCTACAGAGTGAGTTCCAGGACAACCAGAGCTACACAGTAAAACTTTGTCTTTTTGGTTTGTTTTGTTTTTTTGAGACAGGGTTTCTCTGTGTCCTGGAACTCACTCTGTAGATCAGGCTGGCCTCGAACTCAGAAATCCGCCTGCCTCTGCTTCCCAAGTGCTGGGATTAAAGGCGTGCGCCACCACTGCCTTTGTCTTTTTAAAGCTCAAACCAAACCAACCAAACAAAAAAGATAAACTAGTATAAAGAAAATTTAGAGAACCCACTAATACGTTTGCTTAAAAGATGTAAGTTATACAGGAGCAGACTTTAGCTGGTCTCCCATACCAGACCACTGTTAAGGTCCCATTCAGGCAAGTGTGGTGGCTCACATCTTTTAAGTCTAGCACTCAGGAGACAGAGGCAGGCAGCCTGGCATACATAGAAAGCCAGCCAGGGCTATATAGACAGAAACCTGTCTCAAAAAACAAACAATAAATCTCAGTACCACCACCACCCAAAACAACGCTAAAACTTAAACCAAACCCCCATGCGCCCTGGGTTTCCCCCTTTTCTGTATCCTTAGTTGCTTCCTGGTCACTCTTCCCCCATTGGTGCCTATGATTTCATTTTATACAAGATAATTTATTAGAAAAGTGAATTATTTTAACATTTACTGAACGGAAGGTGTTTGTATGAACTCTCTACCCCTAAGAGAAAGCCACAGTGATGGTTGAAAACTTGTAACTTGGCCTGGAGAGATGCCTCAGTAGTTAAGAGCATCAACTGCTCTTCCAGAGGTCCTGAGTTCAATTCCCAGCAACCAAATGGTGGCTCACAACCATCTGTAATGGAATCTGGTGTGTCTGAAAATAGCTACAGTGTACTCATATACATAAAATAAATAAATAAATCTTTAAAAAAAAAAAAAGTAACTCCTGTTCAATCCAGGGCACCAGGTACACATGCAGTACACATACATACACACAGGCGAAACACACACACACACACACACACACACACACACACACGTATATATGTATATATAAATATATATATATAAATAAAAATAATTAAATGAAGAAAAAAAATAAAATTAATAAGCCAAGTCTAAATGGCACACACTTGCTGCTGAGTCTGACAACCAGGGAGGACTTCATGGTGGGGGAAGAGAGCTGACTGTGGAAAGCTGTCCTCCGATCTCTTCATGATGTTCACACACCCACCCACCCACCCACACCCACACACTAAATAAATATAGTTTTAAAAAGAGATGAAAATACCTTGTTCAAAAGCTCTATTTATATTGTCGGTAAATTCTTTCTGTTTAGCTAAAAGAGAAAAATAATTATTTTAATTTTTCTATCTAAATAAACCTACAATTGTAATAAATACATAGGCTTGTTATATGAAGACAGCACTTTGTGACCATGCTGCTCTATACAGAGGAAGGACCTGGGTTCAAGGTGTTATGACCTTTGCCTTTCTGTGGTGCTGAGGACTGTGTGAAAGCTCTACTATGGAGCTACGCTCTCCGCCTCTGCAGCCTTTTGACACAGGGCTTCATTGTGTTGGCCAGGCTAGTCTTTTTTTTTTTTTTTTGTTTTTCAAGACAGGGTTTCTCTGTGTAGCTCTGGATCTCACTCTGTAAACTAGGTTGGCCTCGAACTCAGAAATACACCTGCCTCTGCCTCCCAAGTGCTGGGATTAAAGGTGTGTACCACTATTGCTTGGCTCCAGGCTGGTCTTGAACTCACTATCCTCCTCCTGCCCCTCTCTCGACTGGTGGTATTATAGGCAGGTGCCATCATGCCTGTCTAGCAGCTATTGTTAAATGTAGCACTGACAGGCCCTGTGTACATTTTCACCCATGGAAGGTCTGCGGGGAGGGGGATGAAGGGAGAGAGAGAGCCATAGTCTGGATAAATCTCCCTCAATGATCCTGATGTAGAAAGCTTGGCTGGTGACCTGGGTTGCCAAAAGTTGAGGGGGAGCCTAGTGGGAGGGGCTTAGTACATTAGAGGCAGGTCCTGGAGAGGAATCCTGGGACCTAGGCTCTTGTTTCTCTCCTGCCATATCCCCAGGAGCAACTGGGACAACCATGGACTGAACTCGTAAAACTGTGAGTCAAAGGAAAGCTTTTCACTTCCAGTCCTTTCTTAACTCGAGGGAAAGAGAATTAACACAGGTGTTAAGGGTGAGCTCTGCCTTTCTCTACCAGGCAGTCTTCCATACTAGAATCATGCCATTTATTGCCATTAATTACCAAGTGTTTAGGAAAGCACTTGTAACACAGATAGTCAACCAGGAAAATGAAAACATTTCCATTACATCACATCATAGAAGAGAAAGCGCCAAGGGCAATACAGGTATGGAGACCTCACTTCTCCATGGTTGCTCATTATAAAATGAGTGTTTAACAAATACGCAAAGATGACAGTTACAAAGATATAACTATCACTGCTTACTTTTCTCTACTAGCATTTGTAGTCAGGGTAAAGATCACCCTTGTGCTGGCTACTTTTATGTCCACTTGATGCAAGTTAGAGTCATCTGAGAGGAGGAAATCTCCACTGGGCTATAGGCAAGCCTGCAGGACATTTTCTTTTTTTTAATGATTTATTTTTGTTTATGTGTATTGGTGTCTTACCTGGATGTACGTATGCCTGTGTGATCTCTGGAGGTAGAGTTACAGACAGTTGTGAACTGCCACGTGGGTATTGGGAATTGAACCCAAGTGTTCTGAAAGAGCCACTAGTGCTCTTAAGTGTGAAGCCATCTCTCCAGAGTATTTTTGTAATTAGTGATGGATGGGGGGGGACACAGCCCACTGTGGGTGGCATCCCCTAGGCAGGTGGGTCTAGAAAGAGAGCTCCAAGCTGAGCAAGCCAGTAAGCAGCATTCCCACGAGGCTCCTGCCCTGACATCCTCCAGTGATGAACTGTTACTGGGAAATCTAAGTGTAAGTATTTATTTCAATAAACCATTTTCTCTCCAGGTTGCTTTTGATCATGGTGTTTTATCACAGCAATAGAAACCACAACTAAAGCTGGGAAGTGGTGGTACACGCCTTTTATCCCAGCACTAGGGAGGCAGAGGCAGGTGGATTTCTGAGTCTGAAGCCAGCTAAGTCTATAGAGCAAGTTCCAGGCCAGCCAGGGCTATACAAACCACGACTCCCCGCCCCCAAAAGAAATACAAAACAAAAATCTAACTTGAGTTTTTGGCCTGCTGTTCTGCTCTATAATTTGTGTGTGTGTGTGTGTGTGTAGGTACACATGTGCGTGTGTGTGTTTATGTCTGTCTGTAAGTGTTGTCAAGGCCAGAAGTCATTTGTGTGTTATTCCTCAGGCACCACCCACCCTTTTTTTTTTTTTTGGTTTTTCGAGACAGGGTTTCTCAGTGTAGCCCTGGCTGTCCTAGAACTCACTCTGTAGACCAGGCTGGCCTCGAACTCAGAAATCCGCCTGCCTCTGCCTCCCAAGTGCTGGGACTAAAGGCGTGCGCCACCACCACCCGGCCACCTTTTTTTTTTTTTAAATGACATTAATTACTTAGAACGAGAGAGTACGTGTTTGTGTGTGTGGATGGTGTGTGTAACAGCACCTGTGTGGAAGTCAGAGACAACATGTGGAACTGTAGGGACTGAACGCAAGTGCTCCTGGTTGTGCACAAGCACACATGTACATAAACACCTTATGACCCCAGGCTTGCCCTGTGGCTTCTGTGTGTCAGCCTCCACACACCTTTGGGCCAGTTCTGTGAAATCACTAGACCTATCCCCTGCAGGTTTTCTAGAGACCCTTGACTGATACACCATGGAATGAAAAGGAAACTGTACAGGTGAGGTCAGAGGGTCAGGGTTCCAGCGCTTGCTCTGCTGTAGGGAACTCATTTCCCTCCCTAGAGATAACACAGCATCTAAAAATACCCCAGGTAGAAGCAACTGTTGCAATACTTGGAGTATCACTACACTCTTGGTTAAATCTATCTTCCAAAGACAATGAAAGCCAACAAGTGTGTGTCTGTCTTTCTTTCTAAGATTTTTCTATTTATTTTATGTATGTGAGTATACTGTCACTCTCTTCAGACACACCAGAAGAGGGATCAGATCCCATTATAGATGATTTTGAGTCACAAGCTGGGAATTGAACTCAGGATCTCTGGAAGAAGAGCTAGTTCTCTTAACTGCTGAGCCATCTCTCTAGCTCCCCCAATAATTGTCTTCCTTTTCATTTCCCCTCTTATGTGGAAATGTCCTGGTTGGGGAAATAAAGCATATTTGTTAGCATTTTATCCTTTACCTCTGACAGAGGCTTCTATCTCTTCCATAGCGACCTCACTTTGGGCGTCCGCGAGTCTTTCATTGATTTCCATGATCTCCACAAGGAACTGACTGTCTGTTTTATAATCTGTCCCTTCAGGAATTTCTATTCCTTGGAGCTTTAGCTATTGGGGAGGAGAACAAGGAAAAGGAGTTTGGTTAGGAAACACTCCGCAATAAGTAAATTCTGCTCACTCCTTCAGAGTACACTGGCACTCACGGGGGAAACCTTGAGGATCAGGTGAGATGGAGCCCAGAGCCTAGTACATGCTAAGTAAGCACTGTGCCACAGAGTCACATGTCGAGCCTGGGAAACTTGAGCTGTCCTAGTAATAGTGAGTGCTGGTACAGGACCTCACTCTGCCACCTGCAGCTGGGCCCCGGATAGACACACCTCTCCTCAGACGTTAAATGAATGTTTATAAACTTTCTCTTCAGTTCTAAAACCATCTAGATGTTCTTGCAAAAAAAGACTCCCAAGTACTCTTATCATCAAATGTACTGAAAATAGTTAAAGCACTGCAATCAGGGGGGACGTTAGGATATGCAAAAGGATCTAGGTCTGGTGGTAAGGCTGCATCCCAAAGCATCCCAAGTTACTCGGGAGGCCAAGGCAGGAGGATCATACATGTCAAGTCCAGCCTGGGCCGCTGAGCGAGACAGGTTCAAAAAGTAACAAGGCAGCTGGGGATATCATTGAGTGGATTCAAAACCTAGTACCATCAAAGCAAAAACAAAAACAAACAAACGCAAAGAAAACCCCATAATGATCAAGCATAAGCCATAGCTCAATTCAGAGTGTGTCTTTAGCATGGGGCTCTAGGTTCAATACCCAGTATTGAAAAACAAAAATTAGGAAGGAGCTGGATGTGGGTATGGTGAAGCAAGAGAACTGATAACCTGGAGCCAGCCTGGGCTACAACCAGTGAGGTTTTCTTTCAAAGGAAACACAAACAAGCAAGGTGGATTTACGAAGAACACTAATTATACTCGGATAATTAGTGTTCTCTTCTTTCCTGTAGTACTTTTTTGAGGTAAATATCATTAGCTTCCTGGAGCAGGCCAGGTCTCATACAGAGGGGTCCCAGACAGATGGGTTGGGAAATCACCTTACAAGATATAGTCCTCTGGTCAGGGGAGCCTGAAGAGTCTTATAGGCATCATTCACCAGGGTGGAATGCTTCTCCGAGAAGTGCTTTTCAGTCTGTTCATAGAGTTAAAAACAGTTTCGTTATCACAAGAGCCAGTCAAGCTGGTGTGCATTCCGTTATCTGGGAAGCCGGACAAAAGCTAGGAGGAAATGACATCTCGGGAGCCTGGCTGTCTAGGGGCACGCTGCCACAGGGTGGAGCTGGTAGGCTAACTCTTTCCCAGAGCAACAGAGCTACCCACCCAGTTGTGCGCACACATGGGGAATATTATAGGGGGGTGTGTGTTCAGTAAATACCTGAGACTTTTGGCTGAAGAAATCTGGGTGGACAAGACGCTGTAGCTGCTGGTACCTGTGCTGAAGTTTTGTGATGTCAACCCTGAAGGATCGGTTGCTGGAAGGAAACCAGATGTTATTCATGCAACCAAAGAGTAGTTACAGCTCTTTACTAGGGTCTGGTTCTGCTCTTGGGGAGGATGCAATAAACAGGAAAACAAAGGTTATTTTTAAGATGTGGTAGCTGCAATGAAGGAAAACAGAACAGGTTTGGAAGCAGTGGTATAGGTATGACATTAGAGAGGAGATCCAAAAGAGCAAAGTATGAAAGGGACATGAGTGGAGACACACTAAGGGATAAAGTTAGTGGAATGCATTGTAAGCTTTTGGTGACTGAGGGTCTCTGGCATGTTGGGCAAGGATTTTAGCACCAAGCCACTCCCTTCTCTCCTCCCCACTACCAGACCTCTCTTTACTTTTTGAGACAGACTTTCTTAACTAAAGTACCCTAGTTGACTTTGAAGTCACTCTATGTATAGCCCAGGCATGCCTTGATTTGCAATAGATCTACTTTAGCCTTTCTCATAGGTGGGATTACAGGTCTGTCACCGGTCTAGAGACTTGGCATTATAAAATGTGTGTGTATGTGTGAGAGAGTGAGATCGACTTGTGGGCTCCAAGCTGGCTTTAAACTTGCCAAGTTTACCAGCTTAACAACAACAACTAAAAGATATTGGTGTTGCTCAAATCACCCAAGGCTGAAAATTTTGATCCTCCTCCTTCAGCTTCCTGAATAGTTGGAATTATAGGTAGAGACGACTACAGGGCCATTCATACCTAGAAGCAGGTCTTTTTAAAGCATAGTCCTGGGATTTGAACCCAGGCCTTTGCTCATGCAAGGATGTGTTGTATCACCACGATAAAGTGGGGATTCAGCACTCCGTTCTTCTCAGGGAGTGATTCAGAGTGAGTCTGTGTAGTCTGCTACTGTGCAGCCCAGACTGTAGGATGCAAACTGAATTCTCCATCTTCTTCCTTTGCCTGGAAGTTGGGATTGCAGGTGTGCACAACCATAGCAAGCCCTCCCATTTTACTTTAATCTTTAGTTCAACTCTGCTCACACTTCTGTACCCCTCCAATCTCTAGAAAAAAAAGGCAGGGGGAGGGGCTGGAGAGATGGCTCATCAATTAAGAGCACTGACTGCTCTTCCAGAGGTCCTGAGTACAATTTCCAGCAACCACATGGTGGCTCACAACCATCTGAAATGTGATCTGATGTCCTCTTCTGGTAACTGAAGACAGCAACAGTGTACTCATATACATAAAACAAATCTTTTTTTTTTTTTTCTAGACAGGGTTTCTCTGTGTAGCCCTGGCTGTCCTGGAACTCACTCTGTAGTCTAGTCTGGCCTCCAACTCAGAAAATTGCCTGCTTCTGCCTCCCAAGTGCTGGGATTAAAGGCTTGCACCACCACTGCCCAGCTGGGCTCCCACTTTTGATCCTTCTCCTTCAGCTTCCTGAATGCTGGGATTTTAGACATAGGCTACCACACTTGGTTTGTTTTGTTCTTAATTGCTTTTGGTTTTTGAAATCTACTCTCATACAGCCCAGAATCTCATCAAACTCGCTGTATAGCTCACAGGGATAACACCAACACACCTGGCTTGTTTTGTTTTTTATTTTCTTCGTTAAATAAGTAATTTATTTGAGATGAGATGTTCTCTATTTGTGTGGTTGGCCTCCAACTCGGGAATCCTCCTTGTATGCTTTTAATTTCGGCATTGTGGAGGCAGAGGGGAGTGGAAGTCTTGAGTTGCAGGCCAGGTGGAAACAAAGTTTTTGTTTATGTTTTTTTTTTTTTTAAACTTTCCCCAGTTCTGCTCCTGGAAGTTTAGCCTATGGATTTCCCCCTTTCCAGAAGTCTTACGCTATACTGTAAACTTGTCCCTGTTTCCATTTGTTGTTTGTTGATGTTTAAAAACAAGGCCCTTGTATTGGAGGATAGTCTTGAATTCCTGAACCTGTGTTTTCCACTTCTCAAGTGCTTAGATCCCAGGCATCTTATCTACAACTTCACTCCTGTTTAACCTCGTCTCCGCCCTTATCTTGTCTGAAATCTGTGACTTTATTTCCTCTCCCTTTCAGGAAGACTCCTAAAATCCCACTAGATACTGTATTACACCTACGGCCTATATACACTTATCCATCTTTTTAGTTGTTTTGAATCAGTCTCGGCAAACTGCCTAAGCTGGCCTTGAATTGTGGTTCTGCCTTAGTTCTCCCAGCTGGCTGGAAATTACAGGCCCGCGGACGCCGCCCCAAGCCTTGATCGCCATGCCAGGGTTACGAAGCCTGCCTGAGTCGCCCTCCCGTCACAACGCGCCGCCCGTACCAGTTCATGAGGCTGAAGAAGTCCCGAGTGGGGTCAGGAGGCTGCAGCGCGCGGCAGTGTGCGCAGAAGAACTCATCCCCACACCCGGCTCCCCTCGAGCGGCCGCAGTTCCAGCACTGCGGCGCAAAGCTCTTCCCCGCGGCAGCATTGCTGCTCGACAGTCTCCTTCCTAGGAATCCTGCCAGCCGCACCTCCCACAAACACAGCAGGGTACGGGCCCCACAGCCCCACATCCGGACGGCCGCCTGCTGGCCTGGGTCGCCAGACCCCGAGGGAAAGGAGGAAAGAGCGGCTCGCTGCTGATTGGTTAGGGAGCCGAGGAGGCGGGACCAGCCGCGGAAAACCAAGACGCCGAGTCCCGTTCCGCATGGTAAACTACAACTCCCAGCAAGCCTTGAGGCTAAGCGCGGCAGTCATCTTCGAGCTTTCTTATTGGTCCTGCCGCGGAGGAAGGCGTTTTGATTGGCTGAAAGAGGAGTTTGTATCGTTGTGTTTAGCGCCACACCACTGGCCGAGGTCGTGCAGAGTTTGTGGTTCCTGGTGGTCTCACGCGGTGAGTCATAAGTGAGAAACTTCTTTTTGAGTGTTTGAGGATTCGAATACCGTTCTCATGTTTCTTGTGCAAATGGGCCCTCTGCAGCTTCCGCTTTGTCTACCTACTTGTGCGAGTGACGGGGCGCTGTGCATAGCCAACTCTTCCTTTTTATCTGCCCTTGGGGGCGGGGGAAGTTCACTTTCCTTGTTACTTGCGAGCTGAAACAGGTCTGGGCACATAGGAAGGCACAACACTGGGCTGTTCGTTGCCAGAGAGAAGTATTTTTCATAACGAACATTATAAATGTTCATGCCAGCTCCTAGATCGCTTTTTCCCAAATACCTACTGAGAACCCAATCTTCGCTGTTGGGCTCTGCAGGAACTGAAGAGGGTACAGTCAGCATACTCAGCATGCGTGTGGGGTAGGATGGCAAGGAATGGATAGGAGACAACCAAGCCATTCTCAGCTTCGGTACGTGAAGGAAGATGGGTAATGCTTTGTAAGTGGCCTCTGGAATTCTATTCATAATCCTGGGATTTTGCTGTGGTCACTTTTTTTTTTTTCCTATTTTTTCGAGATAGGGTTTCTCTGTGTAGCCCTGGCTGTCCTGGAACTCACTCTGTAGACCAGGCTGGCCTCGAACTCAGAAATCCCCCTGTCTCTGCCTCCTAAGTGCTGGGATTAAAGGCGTGCGCCACCACAGCCCGGCATTTTTTAAACTCATGAATGGGCCTCCTTTTCTTTTTGAGGTGGTCATAATGTTCCTTTAAACTTATTTATTTAAAAAAAAAAAATCACGTGTCTTAAGTCTGTGCAGTGTGCACAGGGGCCAGTAGAGGGCATTGTATCCCCCAAGGGCTGGAATTACAGGTGTTTGTGATCTTTTGGATGTGGGTCCTGGGAACTGTACTCTTAACTCTTACCTGTCTTCATTTTGTATGTTTGACGATACTGGGAATGGGATCCAGTACTTTGTACTTAGCATCTGTTGGGGAAGTGGCGAACCCTTTACCAGTGAGTTACAGCCACATACCTAATTCTGGGTAAAGACTTACTTTACTTTTAATTATGTTATGTGTGTGGGAATGTACACATGTGAGCTCTGGAGGTTGCAGAGGCCAAGATCCACTGGCGTTGGGGTTAGAAGCAACACTGAGCTGCCAACTTGGTGCTGGGAACTTACCGAACTTGGGCTCTTCACTCTCGAGTCTCGAGCCTTGTTCCTTATTGTTGGACTTCTTGTTTTCGAGGTTGGATATGAAGAGTCATCAGTCCCATGGCAGCAGCTCCTCAAAGGCTCATGACAGTGCTTCCTGTTCGCAGTCCCAAGGTGGCTTCAGCCAGTCCCAAGGCACTTTCTCTCAGCTGTCTGACCTCTCACAGTATCAAGGTACATCCAGTTCCTCTACCAGCACAGTGCCATCCTCCAGCCAGTCCTCGCACTCCAGTTCTGGGACACTGAGCTCCTTGGAGACAGTGTCTACCCAGGAACTCTGTTCTATTCCTGAGGACCAAGAACCTGAAGAGCCTGGTCCTGCCCCTTGGGCTCGGCTATGGGCTCTTCAGGATGGATTCTCCAATCTAGGTAAGACACTTTGGTATATAATATAATGTGCTGTTCAGAGAAACACTTAGGTTCAGAGAAGGCGGTTAGATTGTTGCAGCAGAACTCTCACGGCCCCTGTAATAGGCTGTGGTGGAGTGTATCTCCTCCTGGTGGCCTTCTTCATACTGAGGATCAGATTTAGGCCGTAGGCATGGTAGAGAGCTCTTACATTGAGCTATATCCAAGGTCCTGTCCCTGAACCTTATTTTTATTTTCAAATAGAATCTTGCTAAATTTCACAGGCTGGCCTCAAATTTTTCTTTTTCTTCAGAAAAAAAGTCTTGAACTCACTATGTTGCTCAGCCTGGCTGTGAACTCTTGATCTTCCTGCCTCTATTTTCCAAGTGCTGGGTTTATAGGCACACATTACCAGGCTGTACTTGTTTGTTCATGAGACAAGGAATTCTGCAGCCCAGGTAGGCTCAGAACTCACGATGTAGTTCCTTCTGGCCTTGAACTTGCATTGATCTTGTCTCAGTTGAGATTACAGATACCAACCATATGTAGTTCAGATTTATTCATTTGGATGTGGAGATCCAGCTTATTCTGAAATCGTGTGCGCGCACGCGCGCGCGCGCACACACACACACACATACACACATATATATACATATACATATGTATGGCTTACATGCTGTGGTATGCGTATACATATGTATACGCATGTATATATGTATATGTATACTCATACCATATATGTATATGTATATATTCACGTATATATATGTACGTATATATACATACCATATATATGTATGTATACATATATATACATATATATGGCTTACATGCTGTGGTCCAGCTAATTCAACATTCAACAATGACTACCCATGGGAGGTCTAAGAATTCAGTAGTTGTTTCGTCCACAAGACAGGATGTCTTATTTGGTCTAGAATCCTGTAGAAGTAGGCTCTAATGCCACTGAATGAATGAACTTGCCTGTAAGAGCGAGATCAAGCTAGCAAAAAGAAAACAAGCCTCCCTCTTCCATGTCCTTTATATAGGCTGCCAGCAAAAGGTGTGGTCCAGCTTAAAGGTGGATCTTACCACCTTAAAAGATCTGGATTAGCCCAGATGTGGTAGTATCAGGAAACAGGCAAAGTGAGCTCTGAGTTTGAGGCCCGGAAGTTCCAGGATTGCCAGGGCTACAGAGAGAAACTCTGTCTCAAAACAAAACAAAACAAAATACCCCAAACCAGGACACGGAATTATTAAATTAGTTTATACAATATAGTCTGGATCATCCATTAATCGGTCTCTTCATGTTGGAGAGACTTAAAATCTAGTTGCTGCTCAGTCTATAAGACTAGATGTCTCAGCGGTGCCAAGTTGGCACTGACAGCCTGGAGGCTTCCTAGAGAGCTGCTGATCTTCACTCTGTATTGAAAAGCAGCAGCAAAAGACAATAGCTGAAATAATGGCTTAGATGCACTTACCTCAAGAAGCGAAGGCAAGCAAGCAAGTAAGCAACACTTTCTCCCTTGGGCCTTTCTGTCTTGGCTCCTAGAAGGTGACACCCACTCTGTTGTAAAGTTTCTTCCCTCCAGTTCGTACTTAACAGATCCACCCAGAGGTCTGTCTCTTAGTTGTTTTCAGATTCAGTTGGTGACAGTCAAGGTTAACCATCACAGTAGTTGTTTTTCCATGTTCCCAGGCTGGCTCATCATATTCTTTATCTCACCTTCTGAATGCAAAGGTTGTAGATAAGGTAGTGTACCCTGTAGCGTGTAGTTTCTACTATCCTGCTTTAATCTCCAGGTGGACTGCACTACATTGCCCTGGTTCCCTTGGATCCATGGATGAAAGACACACACACACACACACACACACACACACACACACACACACACACCCCACACACACATGCATTAGCTTATTTTGTAATATGCTTTTTAGCTCAATGGTTGGACACTTCTAAGCCTCCCGCTGCTCCTCCAGTACTCCTGGCTAAACACCGCTTAATCTGCCCTCAAGTTCGTTGACTGGTTACTGTCTCCTTATTCAGCACCTCAGTTTCTAATCTCCTGCCTGCTACCCCAGGTCCAGTCAGGGAAGTGGCCAATGGCTACTCCACCGGAGATCTCACATTGCTGGTGGCTCTCTTTCCCTCCAAAGCACAGTGAATTTTTCTTCTGCCTGCATCTCTTAGCCTATCTGCAGGAACCAGGGAGTCCCTCCTCTTCAGCCCAGTCATTGGGACTAGCATCTTTTTTTTTTTGTTTGTTTTTGTTTTTGTTTTTTGAGACAGGGTTTCTCTGTATAGTCCTGGCTGTCCTGGAACTCACTCTGTAGACCAGGCTGGCCTCAAACTCAGAAATCCACCTGCCTCTGCCTCCCAAGTGCTGGGATTAAAGGCGTGCGCCACCACTGCCCAGTGGCCACTAGCATCTTTATTGCTTGATCAAGAACCAATTGGGGAACAGGACTTTCAGAGTTCACATGCAGATTCCAGATCAATCATCAGAACCGTGCCCTTCAGTACCAATGAAGCAAGAATGATCAGTTAATAGCCATGCTGTCTTCAATCTATGAATGTAGGGTGTCTTCCCAGAAGTCAACCTTTAGTTTCTTTGTATAGTGTCTTGTACATTTCGATATACAAGTCTTAATCTCTTTTTGGGTTTGTTTTGTTTTATGATAGATACCCATCTACTTGCTGTGTAGATAAGACTCTCTGTGAACTCCTGAACCTCCTGCCTCTACCTCTTTTTTTTTTTTCTCGAGACAGGGTTTCTCTGTGTAGCCCTAGCTGTCTTGGAACTCACTCTGTAGACCAGGCTGGCCTCGAACTCAGAAATCTGCCTGCCTCTGCCTCCCCAGTGCTGGGATTAAAGGCGCATGCCACTACTGCCTGGTCTGCCTCTACTTCTTTAACACTACAGCTGACTCTGTTTATTTAGAGGACAGAGCCTTAAGTTTTAGCCTGGCCCAGCTTGAAACTCACTAAGTAGACTGTTCTAGCCTTGAACTCAGAGCGTTTCTGTCTTGGGCTCCTGAATGCTGGGTTATAGGTGAGGACTGCTTTGATCATTTTTGAATCTGTATTTATTTATTTATTTTTTTTTTTGGTTTTTCAAGACAGGGTTTTTCTGTGTAGCCCAGGCTGTCCTGGAACTCACTCTGTAGACTAGGCTGGGCTCGAACTCAGAAATCCGCCTGCCTCTGCCTCCCAAGTGCTGGGATTCAAAGTTGAATCTGTATTTATAAAGGATGTTGGTTGGTAGCTTTCTTGTGTTGCCTTTGTCTCTGTTACTAAGGTTTAATAGGCGTCAGAGTGAATTGAAAAGTTTCCTTTTTTCTTTCCTTCTTTGCCTTCTCTCCTCTTCCCTTCTTTCTTTGATTTCTGTTCTTAAAGCAAATCTCTTGTCTTTATTTCTTTTTGTTTTCTTGAGTGTTTCATGGCGCCTATACTGACCTCAAACTGTGCGTGTAGCCAAGGATGACTTTGAACTTGTCTTTTTGCTAATGCCTTCATGCCAAGGTTACTGGTATGTACCACCATTCCTGGCTGTGGTTCTGCACACCCCCCCATCCTCCTCTTTTTTTGAGACAGTCTTTCTGCACGACCCTGGTTGTCCTGGAAGTCACTATGTACACCAGGCTGGCCTTGAATTCACAGAAATCTGCATGCATCTGCCTCCCAGTGCTGGGATTAAAGGTTTGTACTACCACCAACCTGCCTCGAGCTATACTGTCGAATAAGGTATTCACAGCTGTCCTCATGGACTTCTACTTATTATATGTAAGTACACTGTAGCTGTCTTCAGATGCACCAGAAGAGGGTGTCAGATCTCATTACGGACCTCTGGAATAGCAGTCAGTGCTCTTAACCGCTGAGCCATCTCTCCAGCTCCCCCTCATGGACTTCTAATGGGGATGTTCTAATGGGGAAAATCAGGAAGCCAGTTTACAGAGAAGAAGAATAAGGGGTCATTTTGTAGAGTGACTGAGTCTGACCTTATTGTGATAATCAATGAGATGTAAATGGAAGATGGAAATCCAAACTCATCTTTGGCTAATACTTGACTCTAAACATAAAAGGAGAGAGATGAGCCACTCATGTAGTTTGAAGAATTGTGTGACACTGTTCCTGGGGAGAAGTGAATAGAGATGTCTGCTCACCCCAGGTAGGGAACTATGATGGTTTGTATGTGCTTGGCCTAGGGAGTGGCACTAATAGAAGGTGTGGTCTTGTTGGAGAAGGTCTGGCCTTGTTGGAGTAGGTGTGGCCTTGTTGGAGTAGGCGTGGTCTTGTTGGAGTAGGTGTGGTCTTGTTGGAGTAGGTGTGGTCTTGTTGGAGTAGGTGTGGCCTTGTTGGAGTAGGCGTGGCCTTGTTGGAGTAGGCGTGGCCTTGTTGGAGTAGGCGTGGTCTTGTTGGAGTAGGTGTGGCCTTGTTGGAGTAGGCGTGGTCTTGTTGGAGTAGGTCTGGCCTTGTTGGAGTAGGTGTGGTCTTGTTGGAGAAGGTCTGGCCTTGTTGGAGTAGGTGTGCCACTGTGGACGGGGGCTTTGAGACCCTCACCCTAGCTGCCTGGAAGCCAGTCTCCTCCTAGCAGCCTTTAGATGAAGATGTAAAACTCTCAGTTTTGCCTGCACCATGCCTGCCTGGATGTTGTTTAGATGATAATGGACTGAACCTCTGAACCTGTAAGCCAGCCCCAATTAAATGTTGTTCTTATGAGAGTTGCCTTGGTCATGATGTTCGCAGCAGTAAAACCCTGACTAAGCCAGGAGCTGATGACAGAACAGAGTACACATAGCACTGAAGTCCACCTTGATGACTGATGAGCTCCATTGGAGTTACTTACAGGAGCAAGTGATGACTCAAAGACAGCTGCATCGCCAAAGCTCACCCCATCATGAGTGACAGATCACAGAGTTGGGGAGTCGGACCACACTGCACAGCCTGCAGGCAGCTCACCAGGCTGGAAGTTGCCCTATCCCCATGGACCAGTTGGTCAGAGCCTCATCCAGGCAGCTCTTCTGGTGTTCGTTTCTTCTAGGCAGCTGGTCTAGGCTGGTCTCTGCTTTTTGCAGGCAGCGTGGCTAGTCTGTGTGTTGTCTTTGCCGCTTGTTTTGTTATCTAAGTGACTTGCATCAGTCTTTACTGCTTATGTTCTGCTGGGGAGGGTAGACAGTGAATCTGGTCAAAAGCTATTTTTTGTTTATTTTTTTGTCTTAAGGAGCCTGCCTGCAGGATGGAGTCATCGCATCTCCCCTTTAGAACAACTTACTGTTTCACCCTCTCATATATGTATATGTATATGTATGTTTATATTATATTTATATTTAGATGTGTGTATGTGTGTGTATATATACATACATATATATGTATGTGTGTATATATGTATGTATGTATGTATATATATCCTTCCTTTTTTTTTTTTTCAA
>NW_022196905.1:103798376-103812520 GCF_008632895.1 Mastomys coucha
CCTCAAACTCAGAAATCCACCTGCCTCTGTATTTTTTTTTTTTAAAGATTTATTTTTAGGTTCCGGAGAGATGGCTCAGCCGTTAAGAGCACCGATTGCTCTTCCGAAGGTCATGAGTTCAAATCCCAGCAACCACATGGTGGCTCACAACCATCAGTAATGAGATCTGATGCCCTCTTTTGGAATGTCTGATGACAGCTACAGTGTACTTACATATAATAAATAAGTAAATCTTTGAAAAAAAAAGATTTATTTTTATTGTGTATGTGAGTACACTGTATCTGTCTTCAGACATCCCAAAAGAGGGCATCAGATCTCATTACCGATGGTTGTGAGCTATCATGTGGTTGCTGAGAATTGAACTTAAGACTTCTGGAAGAGCAGTCAGTGCTTTTAACCGCTGAACCATCTCTCCGGCCCCTTTTCTTCGTATCTTCCTCCAAGATGGAAGGTTTTAAGCTTTGAGGAAACTGCTACACAATAGGAATATGGGATGCCTGGTTTGTTTGGGTAGTGAAGTTGAAACCAGTGGAGCTTGGGGTAGTTAAGAAAGGGAGAGGCATCGTGGAAGCAAGTGCCTAGACCTGAGCACCTGGGAGGACATGAAGAAGGTCATAGATTTTATACTGAATACAATAGGAAACCTCAGGAAGGTAAAATGCAGGTAACTAAATAGTTTTCAAAATTCATAAACTATTTGCGAAGTGTTTTGAGAAATTCTTTGGTTTTTCAAGACAAGGTTTTTCTGTGTAGCCCTGACTGTCTTGGAACTCATTTCACTGTGTGTACCAGGCTGGCTGGGAACTCGGAGATCTGCCTGCTTCTGCTTCCTGAGTGCTGAGATTAAAGGGGTGTGCCACCGCTGCCTGACCTATTCAAGAAGTCTTAATGGCTACTCATCATTTCATAGTTATGTTTAAACCATCAATTATTTAACCCATTTATAGCCTGGTGTAGTGGCACATGCCTGTAATCTTGACATATGCCTATAATCTTGGCACTTGGGAGGCTGAGGCGGGAATATCAAGAATTCATGGCCAGCCTCAGCTACATAGCAAGTTCGAGTCCAGCTGGGTTACATGAGACTCTCTCAAAGTGTAAGTAAATAGAGTTGAGATATGTAGCTCAGTTGGTAGAGCATTTACCTAGTGTGCACAAAAATCTGGGTTTTTATCCCTAGCATCTCGTAAATTGGGAGTGGTTGGCACTTGATTGCAAACCTAGCATTACGAAATTTGAGGCAGAAGGATTAGAAGTTTACTGTCAGCCAGGCATTGGTGGCGCATCCCTTTAATCCCAGCACTTGGGAGGCAGAGGCAGATTTCTGAGTTTGAGGCCAGCCTGTTCTACAGAGTGAGTTCCAGGACAGCCAGGGCTACACAGAGAAACCCTGTCTTGAAAAAACAAAAAACAAACAAACAAACAAAAAGACATTTACTGTCATTCTTGGCTCCATAGAGATTTAGAAGCCAACCTTGAGGGTACGAGACCCTGCTGAAATACCAGGGTCAAATAATCATATACCAAAAAGCCTAAAACAAAGCAAAACTGAGCCATTGTTGTGTAATTGTTCTCACTCCCCACACTCCATCCCCCATTCCCACACTCCATCCCCCATTGAGCCCCGAGGCCTTGAATTTGCTAAGCTTGCATTGTATACTGACTTATACCCCAGCCAGTGACTCCCAGGTTTTTTTTTTTAAGATTTATTTATTTACTTTATTTATATATGTACACTGTAGCTTGTCTTCAGACACACCAGAAGAGGGCATTGGATCCCATTACAGATGATTGTGAGCCACCGTGTGGTTGTTGGAAATTGAACTCAGGACCTCCGGAAGAGCTGTCAGTGCTCCTAATCACTGAGCCATCTCTCCAGCCCACCTCCCAATTTTTAATACAAAATTTTGATATTAAATCTATATGTTGCATCATTTTCTTGTTCACTGCTGTTTTGACAGTGGCTTTCTATGTAGGCAAGTTTCCTGAGCTTGTTCTGCAGGGCTCATATGAGCACCACTCCACCAAATCAGTCCCTTCCTCCAGTTAGCACTTTGATACATTCTCTGCTGTGTGTTTGTGTATCAACAGACTGTGTTAATGACAACTACTGGTTTGGGAGGGATAAAAGCTGTGAATATTGCTTCGATGGACCACTGTTGAGAAGGACGGATAAGTACCGGACCTACAGCAAGAAGCACTTTCGCATCTTCAGGGTAGGTGACGGTTGCTTCTCTCCTTGGAGATCCAGTGATCTAGTCGTTGCTCTGAGGTGTCTTGCACTATTAACTCCTGTTGTCAAAACTTGGAAATAAAATGTTCTCTGTTTTAGGAAAGGGGCCCTAAAAATTCTTACATCGTATACCTAGAGGATCACAGTGGAAATGGAACCTTTGTAAATACCGAGCTTATCGGGAAAGGAAAGCGCTGTCCTTTGAGTAACAACTCTGAGATCGCACTTTCACTGTGTAGAAATAAAGGTAATGTTGTTATCATATGGTTAATGAGTTTTTCTTAACTTCCACTATAAACGGAAGTTTTTGTGTCTCTATAGATTATGTTTTAAATCAGTCAAATTTAGTAAGTTAGCATTCAAGAAGCATTCAGGAGTTAACACCATTGCCTGAGTTGTGGGGTTTTTTTGTTTGTTTTCGGTTTTTGAGACAAGGTTTTAGTATGTGGCTGTCCTAGAATTCCCTATGTAGACCAGGGTGGCTTTGAACCCTGCCTGTCTCTGCCTTCTGAGTGCTGAGTACTTTGTGTGTGTGTGGGTTATGTGTTTGTGCATTTGTGTAGGTGTGGAGGTCAGTGGGTGATGTGAGGCGACTTACTCTCATCTCCACCTTATTTATTTACATTTATTAATTGTGTGTGTGTTTGTATATGTGTGTGAGAGAGAGACAGATAGACAGAGGTAGAGCAAGAGAGAGAGTGCATGTGCGTGTGCAGGCTTACATATTACAGTATGCATGTAGGGGTCAGAGATCAACTGTTCAGTCGATTTTCTCCCTCCACTGTGGGTTCTGAGGACCAAAGTAAAGTCGTTAGGTGTATATAGCAAGTGATTTTTGCTTACTGAACTATCTTGTTGGCCCCCCAGATTAAAAATAATCCATTTTGTTTTACATGATAAATGTAATTCTGTACCTTATATTCTGTGTGTAGTTAAACTTGAGAGCCAGTTTTTGAATCGTGAATTAACAAGCCCATTTCTGTCCTTCCCCCCTTAGTTTTTGTATTTTTTGATCTGACTGTAGATGATCAGTCAGTTTATCCTAAGGAATTAAGAGACGAATACATCATGTCAAAAACTCTTGGAAGGTAAAATTTTTTTTTTCTTTATATAATAAGCTAAAACTCATTTTTTTCTGTGTATTCTCATGGGTTAATTTTTTAGACCTGATTTTATAGCATTATTACTTATAATATAGCTGTCAAACTTTGTGATACATGTACTACTGATTTATTTGATAATGATCAGTTTAAATAAACATTTTTCCCTTATAAATTTTAGTGCTGGGATTAGCTCCTGCCACCAGGCTTGGCTTCTCTGATAACTATTCGTGTGTGTGTGTGTGTGTGTGTGTGTGGTCTACATGCTTACCTGTGTGAGGATGATTGTGTGTGGTGTGTGGAGTCCCGAGGCCAGTATTGGTGTCATCTTCAGTGGCTCTGCACTTTGTGTTATGTAGCTCACTGAACCCAGAGCTTTCTAACTCAACTTCCCTTGCTGGGTAGCAAGCCCTAGAGTGTCCCAGTCTTCACCACACGGGTACTGGGATTAGAGACAAGCTTTTAAGGCCAGTGTTGAGTATCCAAACTCAGGTCCTTGTGTAGTAGACTTTTTTTTTTTTTAAAGATTTATTTATTTTTATTTATATGAGTACACTGTCGCTGTCTTCAGGCACACCCCAGAAGAAGGCATCAGATCCCATTACAGATGGTTGTGAGCCACCATGTGGTTGCTGGGAATTGAACTCAGGACCTCTGGAAGAACAGTCAGTGCTCTTAACCGTTGAGCCATTTCTTCAGCCCATAGCAGATATTTTATAGGCTGAGATATCTTCCCAGCTCTATTTATTTTAATAAAACTAAGTAAGTTTCAACATAGGGTTTTATTTTGTTGCTTTGACTGGCCTAGAACTCACAGAGATTTGCCTGCTTCTGCCTCCCAAGTGCTTGTCTTTTAAAGGTAGGCCCCAACAAGCGCCTGGCTGGTTTGTTTTCTCATGTAGCTTACACTGGACTCAATCTCACTATGCAATCGAGGACGATCTTGAACTCCTGATACCCTTGCCTCTACCTCCCCAGACGGGATTCTAAGCCTGCCTCACCCTGCCTAGCTAGTGACGACTTTTGAAAAGCAGCTTTTAATGAGCTATGATTCACCGTGTGTCTGTCTGTGTGTGGGCGCACTCGTGCCTCAGTGAGTATGTGGAGGCCAAAGGACAGCGTGCAGGGTCAGATCTCTCCCATGTGGATTGAATTCAGGTCATCATACTTCATGGTAGATGCCATTGCGTGCTGAGTAAGTGTACATGCTTGCCTTGCTTTGTTTGTTTAGTATTTAGTAATGCTAGTGTTCAAATCCAGGATTCTCTGCATGTTTGGTAAAGTGCTAGACTACTGAGCCTATCCCTAACTAATTAATTAAGTGTTTGGCTTTTTTTTTAATGAGACAGGGACTCACTCCATAGTGTAGACTGTCATGAACTCACAGTGTAGTCCATGCTGACTTCAAACTTATGGACAGTTCTTCTTTCTTATCTCCTGATGGCTACAGGCATTAGCTACCATATCCAGTGTATTGTATTTCTTGTTAATTAAAAAATATTTAATTACTTCTCTCTCTCTCTCTGTCTGAAGAGTGTGTGAGATTATATGTGCTTGTGTTTATGAAGACTGTGAGTATATGTGCTGTGTGTAGGAAGAGTTTGTGTACATGTGTAAGTGTGAGATGCGTGTGATGTGTATGCCCTGCTGTGCTCGTGGAGCACAGAGGAAAGGCTTCAGGAGTTTTCTCCTTCTACCATAGGTTCCAGAGATTGAATTCAGCTCCTCAGGCTTGTCCATGTCCTAACTCGCTTTCTGTTGCTGTGATAAGCATCACAATCGAAGCCAGCCTGGAGAGGAAAGGGTTTATCTGGCTTACATTTCCTGATGACAGTCAGTCACTGAGAGAAGCCAAGGCAGGAACTCAAGCAAGACGGGGGAACCTCACCAATCTCTGAGTACCCAATAGCTTTTCCGGCCCAAAGCTCCAAAGTCCTATAATCGTTCCCCAAAACAACATGGCTGCATCCATCATGACACTCTTCCACTCCTGCTTCAAGGACTGGACTACTTGGCTTCCTGTTGCTGTGATAAACACCATCCAAAAGCAACTTGGAGAGTGAAGTGTATATTTGGCTTTTATGTTGTGATCGCGGTCCACCCTTGAGGGAAGCCAACAAAGGAGCTCAAACAGAGCAACCGTGGAGGAGCAGCGCTTACTGCCTCAGTTTCCACGGCTTCATTAGGGACAGACAGTACTGCACAAACTGGGCTGGGCCGTCCCAAATTAGTCAAGAAAGTGCCTCACAGACTTGTTTACCAGACACTATAATGGAGGCACTTTTTCAAGTGAGATTCCCTTCTAGCAGATGATCCTTGCTATTGAGCCAAGTTGACAAAACAAAAAACAAAAACAAACCTAACCAGAAGGGCAATCATTTCTACATGCTAGGCTATCTTATCAGCCCCTGCCCTTCTGAGGTAGGTATGCAATTTAATGTAAAATATTTAGTTCAGGCACACGCCTTTCATCCCAGCACTTGGGAGGCAGAGGCAGGAGGATTTCTGAGTTTGAGGCCAGCCTCATCTACAGAGTGAGTTCTAGGACAGCCAGGGCTACACAGAGAAACCCTGTCTCGAAAACCAATAAAAAACAAGTGTAGCAGAAATATCAAAAGTTCAACAATATCCTTGGCATAATACTTGTTTAAGGACAGCCTCAGCTTTCTAAGATTTCTGTCTCAAAAGTGAGGGGTGATAAATAGCTAGGGAGAGGTTGTAATGGGAAGTTCCAGCTCCTAGAGAAGTTAAGTGCAAACAAACACATCAGGATCCAGTCTCAGATGAGCTTTGAAAACATTAAGCTAAGTGAAGAAAGTGTGATTTCATTGATATAGAACATCAGATAACTTTTAAGAAAACCATTTAGCCATCGCTAGGGGCGAAAGTATAATGGTGTTTCCCTAATTGGAACTAGATAGTAGTGGTTGCAGAGCACTGGGTATGTAGTTTACTATGACTCAGTCCTACACTTGTAAATCATCATGGTACATTTAATGTTACCTGTACTCAGCACAATCACAAATAAGAAAGATGTGAAGCCTTTTCTATACTCTCTCAAAACCTCATCATTATCATAGCTCACAACAGACAGCTCATATATGGCTGGTACTGCAGTAGTCATTGCTAGGATGGATCTTAATTTTGCAGAACAGATTTACTGTGGGTAAGGCTGGTCTGCATAACATTCTGTGTGGTGTTCCTCTGCCATTGGTGGTCCCCAGTGGGTCAGAAATCTTTGAAAGTTGCTGCTGCATGATGAAATATTATGTGGCACTTTCAGATGTAGTGTAAGGTGAGGTGAAATTCATGCTTCCAGCTGTGTATGCAGATTATTTGTTGGTAATTGTTTTGGTCTTTGTCTTTGTTTTGTTTTTATTTCCCGAGATAAGGTTTCTCTGTGTATCTCTGGATGACCTGGAGCTAACTGTAGACCAGGCTGGCCTTGAACTTTGAGAACCTCCTGCCCCTGCCTCCTGAGAGCTGGTATTAAAAGCGTGTGCCACCACTGCCTGGCTGTGTTTTCTTCTTTTAATTCAGGCCTGGATGGCCTTGACTTTGGTTTGCTGTTGTCCTTCTGTCTCTGCCTTCTCAGCTCTTGAATTACAGTTAAGTGATACTCCCCGCATGGGTACATATTTTCCATCGGGAAGACTTCTATTGATAATTCTCTGATCTCTAGAGAAAGTAAATTTTTTTGTGTTTGTTTGTTTTGTTTTTTGAGACAGGGTTTCTCTGTATAGCCCTGGCTGTCCTGAAACTCACTCTGTAGACCAGGCTGGCCTCGAACTCAGAAATCTGCCTGTCTCTGCCTCCCAAGTGCTGGCATCAAAGGCGTGCACCACCATTACCCAACATAAATTTTCTTTTTTTCTTAGTGTTTTTCTGGGAATTTCACAATCAAGGGCTCTGATTAGACTGAAGTCACTCCAAGGTCAGTGCTGCTGGATGTACAACATTTCCGGGCGCTCTTGACAGTTTATTCTGGTGAGGTTTCAGTATGTCCTTTGAGCACAGAGACAATGAAAAAAAAGTTACATGGACAATACTTAATTTCTTTTGTGTGTGTGCACATGTGTGTGCATGTTGCAGTGCGCCTCCTTGTGTTTTTTTTGTATGTGTGTGTATGTGCATACTACATGCATGTATATGTGTGTGTGAGTGTGTGTGACTGCTTATGTGTGCATACTATGTGTGTGTGTGTGTGTGTGTGTGTGTGTGTGTGTGTGTATGAGAGTGCAGAACTTCATGTGCCACAGAATTTGTGTGAAGGTCAGAAGACAGCTTTGGGTGTTGGTCTTGCCCTTGAGACTGGGTCTGTTTTCTGCTGTGCATGTGTGGCTGGCTGGCCCACAAGCTTCTGGAGGAGTTTTCTTGTTTCTGCCTCCAGGCTTGCTGTATGTTGCCAAGGTTTACCTGGGTTCTGGGTGTTGGAAGTCAGATTCTGCACTTGCATGACAAGTACCTGGACGACCTCCTCAGCCCCTTCTTTAGTTTCTTACTGTCAAGGCAGACTGGACTTGGTGTGTTTTGTGATGAAAACCATCCTGAAAAGGCACTGTCTGTATATTTCCCCTTAGTGGTGCTTGTGGGGAGGTAAAGATGGCTTTTGAGAGGAAAACATGTAAGAAGGTGGCCATAAAGATCATCAGCAAGCGGAGGTTTGCTCTCAGCTCATCAAGGGAAGCCGTAAGTACCTGTGTTGGCAACTGCCCAGCTCTCACACTTCCTTAAGTAACTCTGGAGGATGTCTCAGCCTCGGGAAGCTTGGGTGGCTTAGGCGGAGCAATTTTTGACTGCCAAACAACACTGGACGCTTTTAAGTGCCTTTTAGTTAATCTAGAAACTTATTTATAATTTAGTTCTAGAAATAATTGGTCGTCCGTAATCCTGTGCATAGTAATAGGCTTTTTTCTTATTCTAAAGCGGCAATGAAGGGATGCAGGGAGACGGGGGTCTAATGACCCGTGCAGCCTCACAGCTGCCTTTGGCATCTTTCATCTTGGTGGAGACCCTGTGGTGTTTAGAGACAGATGAATTCACCTCATTTGGACAGCCCACCTTTCCATTCTCAACACTGCGCATCTCACAGAAACTGCTCTTAGTCAGTCATCCATTGACTTTATCACAGTGGTTTACCTGCAGTCCAGTCCTTTTAAGCACTGAGTGAAGTAATGCTTGGGACATTGTAGCAGAAGTGAAGTGAAACTTGTTGAGAGTTAAGGGGTCTAGTGAGAAGGAAAACTAATCATGAAAGCTGAGTTTAATCCTGACCTAAGTGTTTCTTTTGAAAGCTCAGTATTTCTTTTGAAAGCATTTGTTGATGTGTAAAATACTTAGTATCTACAATGTAGCATTTTGATTCATTCTACAAATTAATGGTGGTTTTTACTTCAAAGCATTTTTTTTTTTTTTGATTATTACTCTCACATAGCCCAGACTGTCCTGGAAAGTGTTCTCTCGGATGCTAGGATTGCAGACATGTGCCACCACTCCTGAAAGAGATGGCACCCTTTATTTTCTTTCAGTTTGATGGTACAGTTTCCCTGACTGCAACTCTGAATGTAAAAGTGGTAAAGGAGACTAGCAATCTCTTTCCTAAGCCCTGCTGACCCCGTTTGCCCTATAAGGTCTTGTGTGTTTTCCAGTCAGTTGCATTTGAGGGACTTTCTCTGATATGATTCGGTTCTGAGGTAACCACTACAAAGTTCTGGATAATATCTGACAGATTTAAACAGGAGTGCCTCCAACTTCATCATTATTCCTGCAGATAATTCTTTGCTTGGTTGTTGAGATAACTTCAAATTCTTTGCTCTTTTGGGTGCTGTGGCAATAGCTAGGAGTTAGTTAGTTACAGAAATACATTTTTATAAAACCCAGGGACTTAGGAATACCGGACCAATACTCTTCCACCGAGATGACATTTTTAATTCTCAGTTGCAGGTTTTTAGAATGTGAATTATTCTTATGTAGCAGCTATTTGTCACGTTTTCTGTAATCCACATTTACCGAATGAGTGAAGTGGCCAACTGTATTGTTTTTTTCCACGTATAGCCAGACAAAGTAAAGGAGCCCAGGCACGTCTTCCTTTCCAGCCAGCTGTTTCTAGCTTTAACATTCTTCAAATTGTTTTTCCCAAGATAATTCTATTCTTACATAGTAGGAGGAATTTCCGGTCTGTGTTCAATTTGTTACAGATCTTTGACCTCACAATTCTGGATTTGCTTCCCATTTGGGGGGGGAAAGGATATCTCCTAGGATGTTGAAAATTTAGAACCAATCTTTATTTCTTAATTGTTCTCTGTCATTCATTGGACTCTGTATGACCTCTCTATTAACAGAACCTCCTCACCCCCACCCTCACCCCTGCAATGTAGTAGTGAGTGTGAGAGCAGAAAGGAAAAGTCTAGATTTAAACATTTTTAATCTGGAGTTGGGGGATGGAGAGATGGTTCAGTGGTTAAGAGCACTTGCTGGTCCTCTAGATGACCCATGTTCAATTCTTAGGCTGCCATAGCAGCTCACAGCAGTGTGTAACCCTAGTTCCAGGGGACCAGACACCCTCACACAGACACACATGCAGGCGAAACACCAATGCACATGAAATAAGAGTGAAAAAAAAATAAACATTTAAAAAAGATTTTAAATCTGGGTTTCTTAGCTCAAGTCCATTTTACATAAATATGTAGTCTTGTGTCTGCTGTATGAGCAGAGCTTGGTTTTGTAACTCGGCCATCCTAAATGAAGTTTAACTATAAATATGTTTTTAAAATACTGGGCATTATGGTTATTATTACTAATGAACTCTAATGCTATTCTGTTTATTTAAGGACACAGCTCCCAGTGTGGAAACTGAAATAGAAATTTTGAAGAAACTAAATCATGTAAGTATTACTGTCACTTGTAGTAGCTGCTCTCACAATTGGGAAGTGGACAAAAAGTGTTGCTGTAGGAAGCTAGTTTGGGCTCCTTTGTGTGTAGGTGAGAACACACATGGACCCTGCTCTTATTTACCTCGGACAAGTTTTACTTCAAAGTTGTTTATTATTATTATTATTATTATTATTATTATTATTATTATTATATGTAATTACACTGTTGCTGTCTTCAGACACACCAGAAGAGGGCGTCAGATCTCATTACGGATGGTTGTAAGCCACCATGTGGTTGCTGGGATTTGAACTCAGGACCTTCGGAAGAGCTGTCAGTGCTCTTACCGGCTGAGCCATCTCTCCAGCCCCCTACTTCAAGTTTTAAGAGTACAATCCTGTGTAAAAGGCTTTGTGACTTCATGATTTAATACTCAGTATTTTTATTGAGATCTTGACAAAAATCTTATAAAGATTAGTTATATTTGCAAAAGAAATGAAAGTCTTAGGCCAATTATATCTGAAATTTTGGTCCCTTTAAATACCTTTTATTTGGAGTAATCCAGTTAAAGCTATGGTGTCTGACAGGTAAGAAGAATCCCATTATTAATCTGATTTGAAGGCGTGGGAACCAAGTTGGATATAAGTGGTCATTGCCTATTTTGTAAGGATGACTTTATATTTGTGGAAGTCACAGGGCTGTAGCATATGGGTCTGATACTGGCTTCTCTTCTGGTTCTCTCAGTCTCTTTATTAGTTTATGAGAACCCATAATGTACTCTTAGGTGCTGGAGTTAAACTTGACCCACCTCTTGCCAGAGTAACTAAGGGTTTCCTCTTCTCTGTTTTAACCTCCAGGCAGAATTTCTTTTCTCTCTTCCACCACCTCACTTCCCTCCAAGAGCTGGAAGGTTTATTTATTTTAGATTACTGTGTTTGATACAATGTCTCCACAGCCTGTTTACAGCTCAGTGGATCCACTAAGGCTCCTTCCTCCCTGCAGTGGCCGTCGTGTACTTCGATTGCAGCCGCTTCTTCTCTTTGCCCTCCTTTCCTTCCCTGCTCTCTTTGCTTCCGTCTTCCTTCTGCCTTTTCTCCCCCTCCCCAATCCCCCTTCTTCCTTTTCTTTCTTTTTTGTTGTTAGGAGACAGTCCTGCCTTGTTACCGTGGCTAGTCTGGGAATACTGGACTCTTGTGATCCTTCTGTCTCCTCCTCTTGAGTGGAGTTTGTTTTTGTTCTTTTCGACAGGAACTGGCTGAATTGGCCAGGCTAGGCTCTGATTCCTGGCTCAAGCAATCTTCCTGCCGCAGCCTGCTTTGCCCAGTTTTTTTTTTTTTTTTTTTAAAAAACACATTCACTGTTGGCAGAATGACTCTGGGTGAAGGAGTTTGCTTCGAAGCCTGGCCATCTGAGTTTGATCTCCAAGACTCACATGGAAGAAGGAGAGAACCAATTCCCACAAGTTCTTCTCTGACTTCCACACATGCTCCGTGGCATGCACAAATACAGACAGACAGACACACATAATTAAACAAAGAACACCGTATACATTCCAAGTGTGTACCATCTCCCTAAAGATTTTATTTCGAGCCTTAAGATGGAAGTCCCTCAGCAGCACTTGGCAGTTTTCCAAGTCCGTGTTGGGAAATTGTGGGTGCTTACAGTTCACTGCAGGAAGACGAGCATACAGAGCGACAGTGACAGGGAGCTGCGGAGAACGTGGAGATGCTCCTCTTACAGTCTCAAACGTGAAAGGATTATAGGCTCTCTTTGAGTCTCTTGTGATCAGTCCCCCATGCTGGCTTCTGTATTCCTGATAGATACTCAGTCTGTTCCTTACCTGCCACTAAGCTTGGCTGTCAATTCTAAACACAAGTATGCTAAGTGGAAAGTTGGAATGCTAAGTCTGTGTTCTAGAGAATCTAAGCCTGTTCTTCCCTGCCCACAGTGCTGTGTCCCCTGCACAGATGATAAACTATCAACCATGCTTCAAAGGTCATAGACAGTGAGAGGATCTTATCATACAGGTTCTATTCTCATGGCTTCAGTGCTGGGGCCACAGGAATCTGGTATCTGGGAGTGTAATTGGGCTTCCTCCCTAGCCTTCTTTGCTATTGAGATGGGGTCTCTTGTTGCCCAGGCTAGCCTTGAACTTGCTTTATAGCTGAGACTGGCCTTGAATTCTTGATTTTCCTTCCTTGCTTTTTCAAGTGCTGGGGTTACAAAATAACCTCATGGCCTCCGATCTTGTGTCCTGTTGAGAAAAAGGGCTTTGCTCCTATGCAGGGATTGAGTTTTGGATCTCAGGCCTGCTGAGAAAATACCCCACCCCCACCCCAGAGCACCCAGCTCCTGCTGCTTTTCACACCTCTTGTCAGGTTCCTGTTTTGGCCAATGAGGAGGAAGTCTGGGAAAACCTGCTGTCATGCTTAGGTTGGCTTCTATGCAGACATGGGTTACTCCTTATTGACACTGTGTGATGATGTGTTTCTTGTGTGAGTTCTCAGTGAGGAGTCTGGCCGTCTTCCATTCTGCCTTCTCCTATGCTCCACTTAACAGCATCCCCAGACAACGGCCCAGGGCCTGCTTTTCATCCTTCTGATGCATCAGGTTCTGTGTCTGAAGGTCTCCTTTTTGGAGTTTCTCATTTCTCCTTTCTTCTCTCTTATAGCCGTGCATCATCAAGATTAAAGATGTTTTTGATGCGGAAGATTATTACATTGTTTTGGAACTGTAAGTAGTAACATTTAAATTCATGTTTCCATGTAAAATTTATAAGCCAGGAGGTGGTGGCGCACCCCTTTAATCCCAGCAGCACTCAGGAGGCGGAGGCAGGCGGATGTCTGTGTGCTTAAGGCCAGCCTGGTCTACAGAGTGAGTCCCAGGACTGTCTCAAGAAAACAAAGGCAAATATTTTAAATTTACTTTTGTCACTGTTGTTTCGCTCAGAGGGATTAAGTAGCTCACCCAGAGGCCTAGAGCTATGAAGAATTGATCTGGATTAAGTAGCTCACCCAGAGGCCTAGAGCTATGAAGAATTGACCTGGGGGCCGGACTCCACTTGTCTGGTCTAGCATGGTAGAGTCTGTTTCCAGTCCATCAGCATGTCGGAACCATGTGGCAGTGCAAATCTCTGGGCCTCTCTAGCTTCTGGAATCAGATTTTTACTTCTCTTTTATTTTATTTTTTGTGCTTTCAAGTTTTTCTGTGTAGCCCTGGCAGTCCTAGAACTCTCTCTGTAGACCAGGCTGGTCTCTAACTCAGGGATCCACTTCTAAGTGCTGGGATCTAAGGCGTGCGCCAAAACTGTCTTAGTAAAGTCAGATTTTTTTAAAAGTTCCCAGAGAAGTCTCCCTTGCTTACTGTACATTGCATCTTTCCCTCTTTTCCTGCTGGGCATCTGATTAGGGATGAGGCCTATGAGATCATTAACTTGTTACAAGATTTATGTTTGATTATTTTTAGTTATGTGTCTGTGTAGGTATGCACATATGCCCGTAGAGGTCAAGAGGTCAGACGTGGACTTTAGTCTCCGGAGATGGAGTTACAGGCACTTGTGAGTTGAACATGGGTGCTGGGAACTGAACTCAGGGTCCTCTGTAAGAGGAATGAGAGAAATCAGGACACAGCCCTCCAAGGTGTAGTTGAAGAGAAGGTTTTTATTGTGCATTTCAGGGAGAGCATAGGCAGAGGCAGCTGGAAGATTCCAGAGCAGGGAGAGGAAGTAGCAAATGAAGCATGGCCTAGAGACTGAACCTGGCCATGAGAGAAGAGAGAGATGAGGAGAGGCGGGAGGGGGGAGGAGATGGGGAGGGAGAGGAGACTGAACCTGGCCATGAGAGAAGAGAGGGATGAGGAGAGGGGAGGGGGAGGAGATGGGGAGGGAGAGGGGAGGGAGCTTGCCAAGAGGAGAGGAGGTCAAGAGAGCTCACAGCTGGAAT
>NW_022196905.1:103812563-103813487 GCF_008632895.1 Mastomys coucha
GTGTGTGTATGTGTGTGAGTGTTGTGAGTGTATGTGAGTGTGTGTGTGTCTGTGTGTGTGTGTGTGTAAAGAGCTGTGAGGAGCCAAAGTCCTTTGAGAGTGAGTAGCGTGGGCCTGAGGCCAGCAGGTGCTCTGGTATGCTGATGGCCTCTCCTGTGAGTTTCTTTAGCTGAGCTATTTCCTTAGCCCTCAAGAAGATGACTTATATATTTGTTTATTAATTATGAATTTATTTTTGTTTTTTGGAGACAAGGTTTCTCTTTGTAGCCTGGCTGAGTGGGAACTCACTCTGTAGACCAGGCTGGACCATCTTAATGCAGAGGTCAGCTTGCCTCTGCCTCCCAAGTGCCGAAATGAAAGACCTGCCTCACCATCACCTGGCATATTTATTTATTTTGAGAAGGCCTGTGGTATCTCTGGCTGGCCTGAGGGCTTTGAGCTCTGCTTGAGTGCTGTTGTGTTAAAGGTGTGCTCTTGCCCAGCCAAGCTCATTAATTTTAAAAGTGACGATAAGACTGAGAAAAAAACGTGAGCCATGGAGGTGCAGGCCCCAGGGCCTCTGATGTGAGGCAGGTGCTCATCTGCTCATCCCCCTCCCCCACCCTTACTTTTTTGGGCTAGATGAGTTTATTTCATTGGTGCTGTGCGTCCGTCCATCCGTCCGTCCGTCTGTCTGTCCGGCGGCAGCGGCGGTGGCAGCGGCGGCGTTGAAGGTCCTGGTCTGTTTGTGTTTCAGGATGGAAGGAGGAGAGCTGTTTGACCGGGTGGTGGGGAACAAACGCCTGAAGGAAGCCACCTGCAAGCTCTATTTCTACCAGATGCTTTTAGCTGTACAGGTAAGAGAAGGCCTCTGCTGGCAGGCAAGGCCAGGGGACTGAGGGTCTGTGTGCTGCCTGCTCTGTTCTAGGCAAAAAAAAAAAAAAA
>NW_022196905.1:103813568-103828741 GCF_008632895.1 Mastomys coucha
TCACTCTGTAGACCAGGCTGTCCTTGAACTCAGAAATCCGCCTGCCTCTGCCTCCCAAGTGCTGGGATCCCTTCCCTTTTGTTACTCAGATGATCAAGCTCTTGCAGGAATCCCAGCATTTTTAGGGAGATTAAGGCAGGAATCTCAAGTTCAAAGCCAGCTCCCTCTGGCAATTTAGAGAGAGCTTGTTTCAAATAAAAATGGAAAATACTTCAGGTAGAGTGGTTGCCAAGCATGCATGAAGCCTTGGTTCTCCCAAAAACAAAATTCTCACAACCCGTCTATACCACCTGTCTGGGGTCTTTGTAGAGGGGCATTGAGTTTGCACCTGACCCTTATGGCAGGGTTTGCAGAGTGTAAAGGTGAGAGTGAAAGCAAGGCTGACCAGTGGGATGACTGGGGTAGACATTTGTTCTTCCACAGTCCCGTAATGTGTTCCACAGGACTGGTGAAGGCTCAGTACTTCTCCTTGATCCTAGATTCCTGTCACAACCCCTCCCCACCTTTATTTTTCTTTTCTTTTCACAGTCCTGGGGATGGAACACACACATGCACACAGACACACACACTACACATACACCACTCACACACCCTGCCACCACCACATACACTCTTACACATATGTTCACACACACACCACACTCACATACACTCACAACACTCACACATATATCCACACACACTCAGAATACACTTTCACACAGGTACACACACCACACACACTACATTCATACACACTCAAAACACAATCAAGCACATACCACACACACACTACACTCACAACACACTATCACACACACCACACTCACATGCTCAAACACTCACACACACACACACACACACACACACACACTCAAACATTGCTTGTATCCCTGGTGATTACTCATAGCCTTTTTTTTTTTAAAGATTTATTTTATTTATTTTATGTGTATGAGTACACTATAGCTGTACAGATGGCCATGAGCCATCATGTGTGTGGCTGCTGGGAATTGAACTCAGGACCTCTGCCGACCCTCTCCAGAGTAATTCACTGCAGCTGTCTTCAGACACACCAGAAGAGGGTGTCAGATCTCATTACTGGTGGTTGTGAGCCACCATGTGGTTGCTGGGAATTGAACCCAGGACCTTCGGAAGAGCAGTCAGTGTTCTTACCCGCTGAGCTATCTCACCAGCCCACCTATAGCCTTTTGTAAGCTTTTTTTGAGATAGGGTCTTATGGAGCATAGGCTAACCTTAGCTTCACTCTGTAGTCAATTTGGCTTTGGGCTTTTGATCTTCCTGTTTTTACCTCCCAGTGCTTAGAGTGCAGGCATGCACCACCACACTTGGCTTCACAGTTCACTCTTTAAAAAAGATTTTACTTATTTAATTTATTTATATGAGCACACTGTAGCTGTCTTCAGACACACCAGAAGAGGGCATCAGACCCCATTACAGATGGTTGTGAGCCACCATGTGGTTGCTGGGAATTGAACTCAGGATCTCTGGAAGAGCAGCAGTCACTGCCTTTTTTTTTTTTTTTATTGTATGTAAGTACACTGTAGCTGTCTTCAGACAGAAGAGGGCATCAGATCTCATTACGGGTGGTTGTGAGCCACCATGTGGTTGCCGGGATTTGAACTCATGACCTTCTGAAGAACAGTCAGTGCTCTTACCCGCTGAGCCATTTCACCGGCCCTCACAGTTCATTTTTAATGATGGCTGTCATGTGCATGCGATTGGATTCCTTATCAATTTATTATTTCCTTGTATACTGATCATCAACAATGAATTGTGAACAGATCTGTAGATGTAGGACATTTTTTATTCCTAAAGAATTGGTAAGCTAGGCAGTGGTGGTACACGCCTTTATTCCCAGCACTCGAGGCAGAGGCAGGTGGATTTCTGAGTTTGAGGCCAGCCTAGTCTACAGAGTGAGTTCCAGGGCTACACAGAGAAACCCTGTCTCAAACAAAACAAAACAAAGAAAGAATTGATATTTTGTCTGTTCTCGTTTTTTTGTTGTTGTTGTTTTTTTGAGACAGGGTTTCTCTGTATAGCCCTGGCTGTCCTGGAACTCACTTTGTAGACCAGGCTGGCCTCGAACTCAGAAATCCGCCTGTCTCTGCCTCCCAAGTGCTGGGATTAAAGGCGTGTGCCACCACCGCCCAGCGTCTGTTCTCATTTTTGCATTCTATTTCCAACAAGAGAATTTTAGGCTTTCTTTTTTAGAATTTTTTTCTTTTATTTATATGAGTACACTATATTGCTGCTTTAGACAGACCAGAAGAGGGCATTGGATCCCATTACAGATGGTTGTGAGCCACCATGTGGTTGCTGGGAATTGAACTCAGGTCCTCTGGAAGAGCAGTCAATGCTCTTAACCGTCGAGCCATCTCTCTAGCCTCAACAAGAGAATTTTAAAATACTAAAGCAAGTCTTTGCACCTAGGAATAGATTTAGTTTTTGGTTATTTTTGATGTTTACAGCATTGGGGGGTGAGCATAGTTCATGCTAGGCAAATCCTATAGCTTCAGCTTTCAGAGTATCTCTGCTATGAGTGTATATAAGAGTGTGTGTGGGGGAGTGTATGTGAGTGTGTGTGAGAGAATCAGTGTGAGTGTGTGTGAGAGAATCAGTGTGAGTGTGTGTGTGTATGAGAAAGAATATGTGTGAGAGCGTATGTGTGTGAAAGTGTGTGTGAGAGTGTATGTATGTGAGAATGTGTGTGTGAGAGAGAGTGTATGTGTGTGTGAGAGAGTGTGTTTGTGTGTTAGAGGACAACCTGGAGAAGTTTGCTTCTTTTTTCATTTTTATGCTTTTTAACGGTGTTTTGTAACATACATTTCTAAGTGCTCAGGCCTGGTCCAGCTCTGACAGTGAGGATGCTGGTGCATCATACACTTAATATTGCCCAGGCTAAGTGTTAGCTGTTGGTAACTGTGCCTCCTTACATGTGTACATATAAACCAATAATCCTGCCTGTTTCTGTACAGTACCTTCATGAAAATGGGATTATACATCGAGACTTAAAGCCGGAGAACGTTCTTTTATCATCTCAGGAAGAGGACTGTCTTATTAAGGTGACAACGCTTGACCTCTCTGTGGCCACTGCTATAGATTTCTATTCAAACTGCCTTTTAATTTCTTACATTGAAAAAATAGGAATATCAAAAGGTTGAGAATCTCATTTCCAAATCCTACCAATTATCATTGAGACAGCTCAGTGTTCTGCCCATCTAATGGGCAGTTACCGAACTCCAGAACATACAAGCCACTTCTGTGTTCAGAGGGAGGGAAGAGGGTCTCAATGAACCATTGAGACATGGACCCCGCCTTTCCTCCTGAGCCTCGCTTCACTTTAAAATCTCCTGTTACAGCCACAAGACAAAAAAACAACAAGCATACCCCTAAACATAAAACTTGAGGGTGACAACAGGAGCATTTCCTTCCCCCAGGCTCTCCAGACGTTCCATAGTATTTCGAAATTTCAGAGTCTTGGGTGCATCAATATTGGTGCCCTAATGTGTTTGTGGCAGGAGTCCTACAATTTTTGTCAGGTTATAATAATCATAGGTAAATTGGTTCTCAGGTTCCTCGGCCCAGGCATTTTCTTTTAAGCAAAATTTAATACGTTGCAAAGACGTGAAGTTGTGCATTTTGGGTTAATGACGGGTGTCTGTATGATAGATAATCCAGTTTCCGTGTCTCTTGGGATGATGGGATATGATGTTTGGGTTTCATTTGTTTTGTTTATAATTTTAGATCACTGACTTTGGGCAGTCCAAGATCTTGGGGGAGACCTCCCTGATGAGAACTTTATGCGGTACGCCCACTTATTTGGCTCCCGAGGTCCTTGTCTCCAACGGGACTGCTGGGTACAGCCGTGCTGTGGACTGCTGGAGCCTAGGAGTTATTCTTTTCATCTGGTAGGAGACATTTTCATGGCTTCACAGTCTGGTTGGATAAGTGCGGATGAAATTGTACCTGTGTCCGGGTAGAGAGCTTCTGTTTGACTCGGGTCATTTTTTTGATGGTTGACTTAAGAAAAGCTGATTTTTCTCAATGCTGAGAAAAAGCCTGTGTATCCAGTGCCACCAAGAATGCCACTTGACTTTTTTCCTTTCTTTCTCTACCAATATTAAGCCTAAGTGGGTATCCACCTTTCTCTGAGCATAAGACCCAAGTGTCCCTGAAGGATCAGATCACCAGTGGAAAGTACAACTTTATTCCTGAAGTCTGGACAGATGTCTCAGAGAAGGGTATGGATACGAAAGGGTCACAGGCGCGTGGTTTACTGACATGTGGGTGTCCTGTTGGCGGGCGCTTCTCCTCAGACCGCTGTTCTCCTCCCATCTGATCATTCCGTTGCTTTGCACCATTTGACAGGTAGAGGACATGATTAATAAGAGCCTGGGCTTCAGAGCCTGAGCGTAAGCCCTAAGTCTGCTTCTTGTCAGTTGTGTGCCCTTGGGCAAGTTACGTACTGTTTCTGAGTCTTTATTTTATTTATTTGTAAGCAAGTGGTCAACAGCCCCGGCATTTAAAGGTTTTGTGCGGGGGTTTTGTATAATGGAGTCAAGGACCTGCAAAACAGCTTCTAATAACAAGCCTTCTTTGAGTAAATAGAATGTAAGAGCTCAGTGGCATCGGTTTACTCTGTTTTATAATTTAGAAATGCAACCTTGCAACTCCCAGGAGAAAAGGTGTGTTATAACCAAGTGTCTAATAATCTAACCTAGGTGACTGTATTAAATATCTGGGTTTTAAGGAAGACTATTGCTGCAGCATGTGGCATACAAGCCAGCCATTGGTTGTTGACTGCTTGTGAGGTGGGGCTTTATTTTAACTCACTTATAGAGCCCCTCTCTGGTCTCTCACCATCTGGCAATGGGACTCAAGAGTTTCTGGTCCATTGTGAGTATCTCAGAATTGGGTAGAAGTTCAGTTTAAATTCACCTGAACTCGAGCAAGGGATAGGAAAGGTTATGATGTCTGAGCAGAGAGAGATGGGGTACATCCTCATTTTTAAGGTCCCAGTCTCCTGTGTTCGGAGAGGGAGGGGCTTGGAGGGCTTTCTCCATCAAATCAGCTTGTTCCATGTTGCTGTCTTCTCGGGCTGGTGGTCTGTATTCTGGCATAGTTTAATAATGCAGGTGGAATGTATTTATTCTTTTTATTATGATTTCCCCAATTCTCTTGCTGCTTTAGCTCTGGACCTTGTCAAGAAGCTGTTGGTTGTGGATCCCAAGGCTAGGCTTACCACAGAGGAAGCCTTAAATCATCCTTGGCTTCAGGTGGGTACGAGGCAGTTCCTTTTTGTCTAGAATTCAGAGGAGCCCCGCACACTCTAAGGTGAGGTGAGGCTGAGGGTCGCACCCAGTCTCTGTGTCCTTGGGCTCATTATATAAGTGTTTTTAATCAGGTGGTAGGTAAAGTGTGTGTGCAATTGTTTTTAATCACTACACACATATGTGGAGGGGGGAAAGGGAGGAAGGGAGGGAGAGATGGGGGCATGGGAGGGGGGTGAATGAGTATGTGTGTATGTGTTTTGGGTGTTAGTTCTTCCCAACCAACTCTTGGCCCACTTCATGTTGGGTTCCGGTTCCATTTGCCCTGAGATTTCAGTGTGGCTGAAATTCCTGAGAGAGCTTTATCTTCCTCAGCTCCCAGCTGTCTCCCATTTCCATCCCTCCTCTGCCCAGTGGAGTGGTCCAGCTATTTTTTTACCTTTAATCGAGAAAACTGGGCCAGGTCAAGGAAGGCAGACTCCCTGAGGGAACTCAGCCACTTCCTGAGCCAGGTGGCTATGTTTTAAAGGGTCCCATTCTTGTTCCCAATTATCAAGCATGTCCTTAGCACAGGCTGTCACCTGCACCCTTTTAGTGTGCATGACATCTCCGTTCACACGTCCCTGTTGCTTTGAGATTTTTTTTTTTTGTGTCAGGCTCACTCAAAGCCTGCTGCCAGTGTAAGAGTATCTGTAACTCTGGGAAATTCGTCGTTGGCTCGGAATTAATCAGCAAGAGCATCCAGCAGCTTCTCTGGTAGATGTCTGATTCTACTTTTCATCTTGGCCACACTTTTCTATGTGTGAACTTCCTATGGCCTTTGTTTCCTGTGGGGCTGGGTGATGTCACTAGGTAGCTGGAGCTTCCTCATCTGTGGCTCTCTGTTCTGGGAACACCTTGAAAAATCCCTGCTGTCCTTATGGGACTCTGGAAGATTGTCCCCTTTCTGTCTTGCAACCTTCCACGCCTAAGTTTTGGTTAGACTAGCTCAGGTCAAGAACAACAAATCCTTAGAAGAAAGAGGGTAGCTGGATCTGAGGGGATATCGCCTCACTGGGTCCAGCACAAAATCCGAGGACCCAAGTTTGATCCCCAGAATCCACATAGTGGAGGAAAGAACTGGCTCCTCACAGTTGTCCTCTGATTGTACACACGCATATAAGATAAATGAAAAAATGCAATAAAATGTTTTTTAAAAGGAGGAGGGTGGGGAGGGGGAAAGAGGGACGGCTATCTGTGTTTTTGTTGTTGCCTTGGAAACGATTCTCCTCCCAGAAGAAATCTGTCAGGTGATTTAATGTTTGCCAGCCACACAGATCTAAAAGCAGCAAGGGCCTTGGAGACAAGGAGTTTGGAAACAAAGGTGTCTTTGCGTGTGGGGACTTAACTTTGATGAAAAGAGAAGCCCACCCTTTGGCTCTTTTCACATGCCTTAATAGGGCAGCTTCTGGGATCTAAACGGAGGCAGACACACTGAGTTGGCTTTCTGTGTTAGCTTTGGAAAAACAGCATGGGCTGGCCAGTTAGGCCTAGCAACGGGGTTTGTATTTGCCTGAAATGTATGAGTCAGTGCAGCCCATTTTGCTTGAACTTCTTGTCTCAAAAAAAAAAAAAAGAAAGAAAGAAAAAAAGAAAAAAGAAAATCTGGTATTCACAAGTAATTAAAGCTGAAACTCAGCTCTCCTTCACTTTTGATAAAACAGAAGAATCCTTCCTGCTTGCTTTTGGGGGACATTGTAACTTAGATGCAGACTTCTCACAGGTTTCTAGGAGTCTTGCTACTTGCCCAGGTGTTGAGATGCTTTTTCATGTTCCTGTTGACCTGTTGCTTGTGAATACAATGCAGATAGCCACAGGTCATTGTTGCCCATGGCTTATGAATGTAATGCAGATAGATGCTTGTGAGTATGATATAGAGATACATGCCACAGGCCATGAGTGGCCCTACCAGTGTCCAGAAGAAGGACGTTCATTTTTGTTAGCTGTGACACACCTCGATAAATCACCTTAGAAAGAGAAAAGGTTTATTTTGTTTACATTCGCGGGGGAGGCCAGTCTATGACTGATATGAGAAAACAAAGGAAGAGGCCCCAGAGTCAGTGGATAAAGTATTTGTCCATCAAATGTGAGGAGCTGAGAGATTGGTGCTGTGGACTCCTGCAGCTCATAAGCCAGTTAATTTGACTCTACGTGGTGGTGAGCAACAAGACACTTTTCTTTCTTTTTTTTGTTTTGTTTTGTTTTTAGAGACAAGGTTTCTCTGTGTAGCCCTGGCTACCTTGGAACTCACTGTGTAGACCAGGCTGGCCTCCAACTCAGAAATCCGCCTGCCTCTGCCTCCCAAGTGCTGGGATTAAAGGCATGCGCCACCACTGTCCAGCAGACTCTTTTCTTAAACAAGATGGAAGGTGAGGATCAATACCCAAGGTTGACCTCTGACCTCCACATGCATGCTATAGCATGCTGGGGAGACCTGGAAAGATTTGTTTTATTTTTTTATTTTTATTTTTTAAAGATTTTATTTATTTATTTTATGTGTATGAGTACACTGTAGCTGTACAGATGGCCGTGAGCCATCATGTGGCTGCTGGGAATTGAACTCAGGACCTCTGCTTCCTCAGGTCCCACTCGCTCCAGTGTAATTCACTGTAGCTGTCTTCAGACGCACCAGAAGAGGGCGTCAGAACTCATTATGGGTGGTTGTAAGCCACCGTGTGGTTGCTGGGATCCGAACTCAGGACCTTCGTAAGAGCAGTCAGTGCTTTTACCCGCTGAGCCATCTCGCCAGCCCCCTGTTTTATTTTTACTCGTGTGTGTGTGTGTGTGTGTGTGTGTGTGTGTGTGTGTGTGTGTGTGTGTACGTATGATTTTTTTAAAAAGGAAGAGGAGGATTTCCTTCTAGGATATCATCCAATGTGACTTCTTCCCGGTGGCCTCTGCTCTCAGGGATCCATATCTTCCAGCAGCACACTGTTAAAGATGAAGCACTGAGCACACAGGACGTGCAGCGCTTACCTAATGCATAGAGACATTCCATGTTGGTTTTATTCACACATTCATCCCTTCAGAGCACAGTTAATGAGTGTATGTTTGAAACACTGTTAGGTACCATGATGTACAGAGCAGAGCAATACACGTGAATGTGTATATGAGCTCGGGGCTGTCCAGACTGGCACCCTGTGAGCCACTCAGAGTAACCAGTAAGACAAGGAAGTAGGTGCTGGCTCCCACAAACTCACTCGTGTAGGAAGCCTTTCTTCTTAGATGCCGTGGTAGAGTTAGAAAAAATACGGAGAGAAAGCACACAGGGCACTGAGATTGTCTATAGTCTAGTTTGGTTTCTCAGTGACTGTGGTAAACAAAGCACTAAAGGACTAAACCCCTTAAAGAGGAGAGAGTTTATTTCATTTTATACTTCCACATCAGAGTCACTCACTGAGGGAAATCAGGGAAGGAGGTTAAGGCAAGATTCTGAAGCAGAACTGTAGAAGAACGGTACTTGCATGCTTTCCATGGATGGCTTGCTTATATAACCTAGGACCACCAGCCTAGGAATGGCACCACTCACTGTGGGCGTTTTCATCCTCCCAACCTCAGTCGTTAATCAAGGAAGTATCTCCAATATGTATGCCCACCCGCTAATCTGATAGAGGCCATTCCTTTCCAAAATGATTCCAGCTTGTGTCAGGTTCACAAAGTATAGATGAGAATGGTTTCAGGTACCAAAAAAAAAAAAAAATTTCACTTTCCCGTGCCTCCTGGGTGCTCTGATTAAAGGTGTGTGCAGTCTTTGTTTTTGTTTTTTAAAGATTTCTTTTTCTGGTCATAGTTGTGCTTACTTTAATCCCAGCACTTAGGAAGAGGCAGAGGCAGGCAGATCTCTGTGATTTAAGACTGCCTGGTTTACACAGTGAGTCATCCCAGGCCAGCCAGGGCTGCATAGTGAGGCCGTGCGTCGGTATGTGTATGTGTGAGCGCGGTGCCTCAGCAGTCCAGAAGAGGGCTTAGATCCCCTGTTCCTGAGGGATTCCAGGTGCTTGTAAGGTGCTTGACGTGGTGCCATAAACCAGATTCAGGTCTTCTGCAAGAATGGTTCCTACTCTTACTTCTGAGCATCTCTCTCTAGCCTCCACCTAGATGTTTTACCAGGCTACCTCTTAGAGCTTCTGGCACGCTGGTGCTCGAACCTTGTGGGATTTTACCCTGAGGGAAGTGGGAGGAGACTTCTTGTTTATGCCTCCTCTGCTCCACCTCTCTCTCCTGTAGCCCAGAATACGTACAACGTTTGGTCCTGTTTATTGCTATCGCTTCCCATGAGATGTGGGCCTGAGGTTTTGTAGACTATGGCTCTTCTGTCAACTTGCTTCTCACTTGCTGGTCCTGCATAATCGGCTCTGTTTGTGCCAGGGAGGGAGGGGTCTGGTTCTGTGAGGACACACGTGGCACAGTGTCAACCTTATATTCTGGCCTCCTGACTAGCATTCCCCACAGCATGCTGCCGGTTCTGAGCCATAGCTGGGGTCTGGTTCTCTGGTTAGTTAAGAGCTCATGACTCTATGTAGCAAATGCTGATTGAGCAATGACTCTTCCAAGAAGGCAGGGGTGAGCAGTCATGTCCCTTCATTAGGAAACTTGAGCAAAGGTATGAGGTTTGCTCTCAGGAAGGTAGCCCTGGGCATTTCCCTGTCACTCTGGGAGCTTGCTTTTCCTCATATGCAGCCTATCTGTGCCTTTTGATTTCTTCACAGGATGAGTACATGAAGAAAAAATTTCAGGATCTACTGGTGCGGGAAAAGAGCTTGGTGACTCTCCCCCTGGCTCCAGCCCAGGTATTCTGATGACTTCACTGTATTCTAGAATTAAGTTGCTGATGAGCAAGTCTGATGTCAGAACTTTCCGTGGAGAGGCGGGTATTCAACATAAAAAAAAGGTCGAATGGTGGGCTTGGTGGCACAAGCATGTACTGTCAGTTCTTAGAAGGCTGAGACAAGGCATTGAATCTCAATAGAGGCAGGAGGACTGGGAATCACAGGCCAGCCTTCTTGTATAATATAGTGTAGTAGGTCGTCTCTACTTGCTGGCCCGTACTTGGGATTGCACCTAGGGCCTAATGCTGCTTAGGCAAGCCCTCCAGCCCGAGCCAGTGTTTCCACGTTTGTTTTGATGTGTCCCTGAAACCCTGGAAGATTTAATAATGCAGGATGTGTTGAATGAATTGGAGCATTAGATAGGGGATGCCTATCTAATGGAAGATGGAAGATCCTGTTAGAGGTACGAATTTAAATTTTTGGAAAATATAAAACTTGAGCAAGTAGCCTATGATGATTTCTGTTTTAAACCTTTTGTTGTGAGTAAAAGTTTTATTTTACCATGGTTTTATTGTGGCAATTTCTTGATTGCAGCTTTATCATTTTCAGGTTCTTTGTAAGCATAAACTAGTCTGTTTACTCCTGTCCTGTTTTGGTCGGTGATCTTGCTCCTTTTTCCTCACTGTTCTTTCTTGAACTTATGAATAGGAAAACTATAAGTGGCTATAAGTAGACAGACAGTGACAGGAGACAGTAACCAGGGAAAGCTGTTGGTGCTGTCTGCTGTCCACACTCGCATGTACTTCCGCCTATGGTGGGATCGTATCCTGAGGAACTCATCTCAGTTGGAGGCATTTAAATAAAAAGTGCATTTAATGATTCCAACGGGTGTGGCACAGTATAGTGTGTGAGCTCCCTGGTAACCCTGTGGGGGCTGGGAGCTCTGACTGCCTTGCATCATGCTCACCCAGAATTTTGCTAGACAGGGGAAAGATGCAATTTGAACTCGCTTTTGTGTCACTGTAAGACTTTTTTAAAGAGTGGCTGCACATCCATTAGTGGTTAGAAATCGACAGGGAGAGTGGATAAGCATCTTGGTTCCAGAGGTGTGAGGAGGATTCAGTCGTCATGACAACTAGTAATTCCCATGAAATGCCCCTAGTTTAATGAACTATGAGGAGCTTTGATAGAAGCTGTCCATTTCTCTTGAACACTTCTTTTGCTTTATTTCCAGACTTCCGGTCAAAAGCGGCCCCTGGAACAGGAGGTGGAAGCTACGGAGAGCACAAAGCGCATGGCTGTGTGTGGGGCTGTGTTGTGAGCTTTGAACATGAAAGAAATGTGCTCCTTCCAGGTTGCAATTGTCTTCACCTTGAAGTCTTTTTTTTTTTTTTAAAGGCTATATATTTTCTTGAAAAATATATAGTCTATATTTTAATGATGGGAACAATTGCTTTTCCATCACTGACACACAATTAAAAAACGTTGTGGAAGCCTGGTAGTGGTGGCGCACACCTTTGATCCCAGCACTTGGGAGGCAGAGACAGGTGGATTTCTGAGTTTGAGGTCAGCCTGGTCTACAGAGTGAGTTCCAGGACAGCCAGGGCTATACAGAGAAACCCTGACTCGAAAACCCAAAAAAAAAAAAAAAGAAAAAGAAAAAGAAAGAAAGAAAAAATAAAAACCAAAAGAAAAAAGAAAAAAAAGAAAAAAAGAAAAAATGTGGAAGCCTCTGGACTTATGTTTCATGACCTGCACTTTAGATGAATACCTTTCAGTTTTCTTTTCTTTTTTTTGTTTTTTGTTTTAAGAAAAAAATGTTAGGGGATTGTGTTGAGAGATGGTTTGGTGATTAAGAACACTCATGTACAGGGCTGGAGTTCAGTTCCCAGCATCCATGTAACTACATTTCTGGATCTGATGCCCACCCCTGGCCTCTCTGGTCACCTATACACGTGTTCATGTACACAGACAGACATAGCCATTAAAAAGAATATTCTAAAACAATATTAGTAATTGTCGTGGCTTTTCATTTGGATCCTCACACTGCCAGTCTGCCTTCTCAGGATGTCATTCTGTCTAACACAAATTCTAAAAGTTCCTTAGAAGGTCTAAGTTCCACTGGTCGTAGTGATTCACGCTTTTAATCCCAGCACTCAGGAGGTGGAGGCAGGAGAATGTTTGGTTGGCTTTGAGGCCTGCCTGGTCTTTAGAGCAAGTTTTGGGACAGCCAGGGTACACAGAGAATCAATCTCCACCCCCCTGCCCCCCAGACTCAATCCCTTAATAAGAAAAGGACATGGGAGGCAGAGGCAGGCAGATATTTGAGTTTGAGGCCAGCCTGGTCTACAGAGTGAGTTCCAGGACAGCCAGGGCTACACAGAGAAACCCTGTCTCGAAAAAACAAAAAAATAAAAAATAAATAAATAAATAAATAAAGGACATGGTGATGTTGGGTGATTTGTAGTGGCTGGCTGCCAAGCAACCCATGTGACAGCAGGCATGGTGCTGCTTGTATTGTGGGCCAGTCTGAAATTCATATCCCTTAGGTCCGATGGGTTTTCACATTCCTGTAATCCATCCCAGATCTTGAGTTGAGGGCATTGAGCTATATAGTGAGACTTTTGCCTTAAAAACAGACAAAACACAGAAATAATGCTCAGTTTACATCTCTGAACTCTTGGGGATACATGTTCATGTAGTAGCAGGGGCCTGTTGATTTCTTGGCTCATATTACCACTATAGACCATACAGACCTTTCTAGTCTGGGCTGCTGCATGGGACCTCATAGATGTCCAAGGGCTCTGCAGAGCTGGCCCCACCCCTCACTGGCTGCAGCAATCAGGAGAGCAGGCCTTCCACCTTACAGGGGCAACACAGAGCTGGGACTTGTGGTGTTGGGGGTGGGGGACACAGATGAGCTGGCCCCGCTGCCATGACAGGTCATGGGTGCAGTGGAGATGCCGTCACCCCCCCCCCCTTCAACACCTGAGGGTGTCAAAAGCTGGACCTATGTCATGAGAGCAGGCAGGACTTGGAAGAGTGTCCTTGCACCTTGCCTGGGCAACAGCCAGCCCTGGGGGAGTAAGAATGGGAGAGCTGGCCCAGCCCCTCACAGTCAGCTGCAGTATTGGGTGAGCTAGCAGGAGCAGTGCTGGAGAGCTTGCCCTGGTGGCGCCAAACCGTCCAACTTGGCTACCACCCAGATCCAGCACCTCAAAATCTAACTCATCTATGAACTGCTGGAGCATGTGAAAAGGCTGGTCCTGCAGACTGAAGGCTACAGGATTTCCATGATCCTGGCCAACAACAGGATAATAGAGGAATCCTGTGAAGATTCAGTATTGATAGTACAGCAGAAGCCAGAGGTCTCAAACCAGCCCAACGACTAAATGCAATGAACATTTGCAAGATGTGTGGGCAAAAGGGTATACTGTGGGACACCCTGTGACACTATAGTATCCACAAGATGCTTTCCATGCTGTGTGTGTGTGTGTGTGTGTGTGTGTGTGTGTGTGTGTGTGTGTGTGTGAGTGTGTGTGTGTATGGGGGTGGTGGGTTTCTTTTCTGGAGAAGTTGCAAGGGAAGAGGGGTAGATATGAAGGGATGGGGAGATGGATGGTATTGGGGTGCAGGTGCAGGATGTGAAACACAAAAAAATCAATAAAACATAAAAAGAAAGAAAAAAAACATTGACTGCTCTTCCCAGAGGACCTGAGTTCAATTTCCAACATCCATATGGTGGCTCACAACTGTAACTTAGCTGCATAGTGGTGGCACACATCTTTAATTTTTGCACTTGGGAGTCAGCTGCAGGTGGGTCTGAGTTTGAGGCCAGCCTGGTCTACAGAGTCAGATCCAGTACAGACAGGACTGAGAAACTCTGTTTCCATAAACCAAAAACTAAACCAAAACAAAAAGTGAACAAACTCCATCTTAAATTGAACTCATCTTAATTTTGATGCATTTTAAATAAAAATGCACTTAGTAATTCTAATAATGCACACAGAATGTATGATATATGCGCTCCCCTGGTAACCTTATGGCTGGCAAGGAGTTCTAGGGCCTCAACACCCTCTGGCTTCTGTGGGCACTGTGCATGCAAGTGGTGCATAGATAGACATACAAAAACACCCATTCACATAAAATTAGAAGGAGAAAGGAGGAGGGGGAGAAGGAGAAGGAGAAGGAGAAAGAGAAGAAGAAGAAGAAGAAGAAGAAGAAGAAGAAGAAGAAGAAGAAGAAGAAGAAGAAGAAGAAGAAGAAGAAAAAGAAGAAGAAGAAGAAGAAGAAGAAGAAGAAGAAAAAGGAGAAAGAAAGGAGTCAACAGAGGTCTTTCTGACTGTAAATGAATGTCCTTTGTTTCTAGTTAATTTATTGTCATACTAAGGGATGTTGACTCACACCAACAGAATCATAAGAGACAATCAAAGAATCATAATATCTAAAAAAAAATTATTTTTATCAAGATAGCATTTCTCTGTGTAGCCTTGGCTCTCCTTGAACTCACTCTGTAGACTAGGCAGGCCTGGAACTCAGAGATCCAAACTGCCTCTGGTTCCCGAGTGCTCAGATTAAAGGGATGAGCTACCACCTCCTGGCTTAATTTTTTTTTGTTTGTTTGTTTAAGATTTATTTTTATTTTATGTAAGTGAGTATTGCCTGCCTGTATGTACAGGAAAGAGGGTACTGGGGCCTCTGGCACTGGAGTACAGGTAGATAATTGTGAGTCATCTGGGATCTGAACCCAAATTATCAGCTAAAGTAGCAGGTGCTCTTCAATCCTGTGTCTTGAGTGACTCGGGTTCCTTCCAGTCTGTCTGGGCTGGGGTCCAGAGCAGACCTTGGGCGCAAGCTCCACAGCCAGTCCCACAACACCCAGAGGAATCTCCATTCCCAGGCACTCTGACACACCCAGGATCAGAGGTGAGCAGGAACCAACATTTGTCCCAACACTGGGAGTAATTGGGTCCAGCGGGACCAGGCACACAGGAACTGCTCCAGCCCAGTGACTCCGGTTCCTTCCCGTCTGTCTGGGTTAGTGTTCTGAGCAGACCTTGAGCACAAGCTCTGCAGCCAGTCCCACAACACACAG
>NW_022196905.1:103832852-103843283 GCF_008632895.1 Mastomys coucha
ACAAATTCAGATAAATTGAAATCATGTAACTTTTCTCATCATAATGCAATAAAAGTTAAAAAAAAATCCTGTCTCTTTAGGACTGTTTACATCACTATGAATCCTGAACTGCCAAAAGTAACAAAGACTTCTTATATACCCTAAGACTGGCTGTTGTGACAGACAGTTCTTTGATGCTTAGAAACAGAAACATTGTTGGTGGCCTGCACTTTACCTCAAAAAAAGTAGAATTTGTTTCAGGAGTTCACAGAAACACCTGCAGGGCAATTCTAATAGCAACTTCTGTTTGTTTCTGACCCTCTGTAACTTTGCTAACTGATGACAGAGCTCATACTATAGCTTATTGGCTAAGCTATCTATTGAGCACTATGCTTCAGAAACTCTACCAGGAGGGAACATTCAAGGCAAATAGTAGTTCCTGTGAATGGCGGTTGGTAGTTTCCCTTGGGAGGCTATTCTGAGGTTCTTCTGGTCCAGTGCAGAGGGCAAATGGGAATTCAGTTGGCTTGACTATGTAACGCAGTGAAGGCAAGGAAGACAAAAGAGAGGGTGCCAAGACTGCATGGCAGGGATCTGTAGGAAGGAGAAGCCAGGGGAAGGGAATGTCCCAGAGGTGGAGAAGTTTAGGGTAGAGGGTGTGGTGAGAAGAGCCAAGAAGAGCCCAGGTAATTCTTAAACAGAGATCCTAGGAGCCAGCATGCACTTCGATATGCTAATAGGTACCAGGAAGAACCCTTCGACCCGAGTTTATTTTGGACCTGACCCTGGGAACCTTTTTCTTCAGTTGATGGGTCCTTCTGTGGAAAGAACTGCAGGGAAAGTATTCACAGACTGACAACTCAAGGCATGATCCAGCTAGGCAAGATCCAAGGCACAGCTATGATTGAAAGTGAGAGACCCCATCCCAGGACTCTGTTACATGATCAGGAATGTTCAGCACTCCATTATATGATCAGGAATATTTTTTTTTTTTTTGTCTAATTGGTTAAGTTTTTGTCACTTGTATCTTTGATAAGGATGAGAGAAACTAACAAGTATGTAAAGATTCCAAGAGTAACTGGGCAGTGGTGCATGCTATGAGGTAGTCTGGTCTACACAGGAAGTTCCAGGCCATCCACATCTACAAAATGGGGGAAAAGTTCCAAGAGATTCTTTAGCAGTAGGGGAAATGTTCTCTGTTCTTGTTTTTCTTCTAGCTTTTGTATTTCTAGAGAGGTTTGTGGCAGAGAGATCTGGGAAGAATGGCTGGGTGAACTCTGCCCTGCTAATTACAGAGTTTGAAAACTGAGCCCCTTTCATGAATTTTTTGCTTCTTCTGTACTTATGAGGGATACAGCAGGAAGTATACCCTCCAATTGGGAGGACCTACTTTGTGCCAGGCATGGTGCATACATTATTTATTATTTTTTTTAATGGGCTCTGGTGTTTTTTTTTTTTTTTTTTTTTTTTTTTTTTTTTTTTTGTGTGTGTGTGTGTTTATGTGTGAATGTGTCTGGTTATTTTGGAACTGGAATTACAGACAGTTGTTGAGTTGCCATATGGGTGCTGGGAATTGAACTCCGGTCCGCTGGAAAAGCAGCCAGTGCTCTTAACTGCTGAGCCATCTCTTTGGCCTCTGAACACGCATTATTGGCCACCATAAATCATCCCCAAGAAAAAGTCCATGCCAGGCCTATTAAGTATTACAAGCGCACGTTGACCATTGAAGAAATGAAGGCTCTCTTGACTTCTTGACAAGTTCATGTTTTGTTTTCGAGACAAATTTCTCTGTGTATATTGTTGGAACTCATGAGATCCGCCAACCTCTATCTCCCAAGTGCTGGGATTTAAAGCGTGCACCACCGATATATACTCATTGTTTAAAAAAAAAAATCCTAATTTTATGTGCATTGGTGTTTTGTCTGCATACATATGTGTATGAGGGTGTCAGATTCCCTGGAACTGGAGTTGCAATTGTGTGTTGTCATATGGGTGCTGGGAATTGAACCTCAGGTTTTCTGGAAGAGCAACCAGTGCTCTTAACTCCAGCTCCAAGTTCATAGTTTTTAAGGAGATGAGGCCCTGCACCTTTTCCAGGGATGCCTCGGTTCTTAACTGCTTGAAACAACCTGCTCAAAACACAAGGTCTGGCCCCTAGAGAGCCACCCAGTGAGGACTAGTTCTCGGATGCAGGAGGTAGGCTTCCGAAGATTCGATCCTAGCTGGACAACGGAGGGCGCTGACGCGGGCCCGTGGAGGCCAGCGTTCGTCGAATCACCCACAGTGGAGCGCCTTCACGGGCCCGGCCCCGCGTGGTGCCCTCCCAGTGGTCTGCACTGCGGCGGGCGGCCGCGCAGAGCCGGGAACAGCGAGCGACCCGCTCCGGGAGGGCTCAGGCCGGGAACGCACTTGCGCGGTGCGAGCTGCCTCGGCGCGCGCGCGCGCGTGCGCGTTGAGGGCGGGGGTGCTCGGCGGCGCGCGGCACGGCAGGAACATGGCGCGCGGGAGCGGTGCGCGCGCCTAGCTGGCGGGACCGTTAGCTCTAGGCAGACGCCGACGGGCCCCGCGGGGATGGAACAGCCGCCGCCTCTGGCGCCCGAGCCGGCCTCGGCGCGGAGCCGCAGGCGGCGGGAGCCGGAATCTCCGCCGGCGCCGGTGAGTGTGAGCGGGGCGCGGGCCGGGAGACTTTCTTTGTGAAACTCTGTTGGTGCGAGCCGGGCCGGGCCTCGGCGGCCCAAGATGACCTGAAGGCGGAGGCCCCCCCGCTCGTCAGGGTTCGAGCCCCGCAGCGAAGCATTAGGCAGACCCTGTGCATCATCTGCCTGCCTGCCTCAGTTTCCACGGCTGTGTGCTTGGAATGCATTGGGCACCTAAGGTCCCGCACCTCCTCTTCCTCGACCCCGCCCCCTCGGAGCGGGACAGGGCTGGGGCGCGGGGCGGGGGCATCCGAGTCCACCGGGGTTGTAGCGTGCAGCTGCAGGGAGGTTCCGGGGTCGCCATCCCAGGTGTGGTTGCTAGGGACTGGGCTTTCTGTCCCTAGAAGGCAACAAGGTTGTTGGTGTCTCTCCACCTACAGGTACTGGAGAGCTTTAGGTCCACCTGGGCTTCCAAGTGTTTGGGTGTGTCTCTCAGAGTGAGGGATGCTGAGCAAAAAATGGACTTTTCCTGGCTTGAGTAGTGCAGCCTTTCCCCCTCTACTCTGTGGTGTGTTTTCAAGCCACTAGCCGGGGTATAAGTAATAATCTGGAGCCACACACTGCACCAAGAGACACATGCACAAAGTGGTTTTCCACGGCAGAGAAGGAAAATTTGAATTTTTAGCAAGCCCTTTTAGCAAGTTGTGACTTGAGGAGTCTGGCGACCTGTAAAGAGTCCAGACAACTTCCCTTACATGGTGCCTAGCATGTAGTAGGATGTTCAGTATGTATTTATAGGGCTGACTGACTCTGGGGTTGCAATTTAGGAGCTCTTGAGACACTTCAGATGTCTTTTGAGATAAATATCTGTCAGTCTTAACTTCATAGGATTTTTCTCAGCACCCTGGTTAACTTTTGTCAATATTTATAATGTGATATTCTCAGTGTGCTTTAGTAAAAAACAAAACAAAACAAAACAAAACAAAACAAAAAACCCAAGGTATATGTTGACCAGTATCAGCTTTGTATATACTGGCTCGATTAAAATTAATTCAGAGCCGGGCGGTGGTGGCGCACGCCTTTAATCCTAGCACTTGGGAGGCAGAGGCAGGTGGATTTCTGAGTTCCAGGCCAGCCTGGTCTACAGAGTGAATTCCGGGACAGCCAGGGTTATACAGAGAAACCCTGTCTCAAAAGACCAAACCAACCAACCAACCAACCAACCAAACAACCAAACAACCAAAATTCCGAGGGTCAGGAAGATTGATGTCTCAGTGGGTAAAGGTGTCTGGTACCACGCCTGAGCACCTGAGTTGGATTCCTGGGACTCACAATAGGATAGAATGGACTCTGGCAAGTTGTCCTTTGACCTCCCCCCAGGTGCACACCATACACACACACACACACAGAACAATAAAAGAAAAATTTAAATCTGATCTTTTTTTTTTTAAAAAAAGGTTTATTTATTTATTTTATGTATGTGAGTACGCAGACACACCAGAACACCAGAAGAGGGCATCAGATCCCATTACAGATGGTTGTGAGCCACCATGTGGTTGCTGGGATTTGAACTCAGGACCTCTGGAAGAGCAGTCAGTGCTCTTAACCGCTGAGCCATCTCTCCAGCCCCAAATCTGGTCTTTTTAAAAGATTTATTTATTTATTTTATGTATATGAGTACACACTATAGCTGTACAGATGTTTGTGAGCCTTCATCTGGTTGTGGGGAATTGTCTTTTAGGACCTCTGCTCACTCTGGTCAGCCTGGCTCCCTCCAGTAGACTCCCGCTCGCTCAGCTCCAGCCCAAAGATTTATTTATTATTATATGTAAGTACACTGTAGCTGTCTTCAGACCAGAAGAGGGCATCAGATTTCATTACAGATGGTTGTGAGCCACCATGTGGTTGCTGGGATTTGAACTCGGGACCTTCGGAGCCATCTCGCCAGCCCCTTAAATCTGAATTTTAAAAATGCCCTATTTTTTTTTTAAATGCACTATTTATCTTCATTTGAGAACATTAGTCTTCTAGGATGTTTTGCATTTTCTTAAACATTTTTAAAACCTTCTTTATGTAAATGAGTGTTTTATTTACATGGATGCACATACAGCAGAGGTGGAAAGGACATCGGATTCCATCTGGAGTTACATATGGTTATGAGCCACAAAGTGGGTGCTGAGAGCAGAACCCTGACCCTTTGCAAGAGCAGCTAGTGCTTTGAACCTCGAGTCATCTCGTCACTGATATTTACGTTTCCATCATGCAAATCTGGATCATTATTTATTCAGGAAAATTGACAAATTTTTTTTTCTTTTTTGCCAATATAACAGGGTTGTTTGAGGCTATGGATTTTCTTCCTTCATGTCGATGTTGTTGTGAGACTGTGTTCCCAGTATGGCTGCAGAAACATGACCTGAACACACATGACACAGATGGTTATATGGTAGAGGAAAAGCCCAGGAAGCCTCAATCCTAGACAGAGAACTAGAGGAAGGGCGAGGAATGCTGGGAGCCAGGGACGGGGTCTTCGCTAGGGACAAACACATGGATTGGTTATCTAATACCAAATGGTCAGCCTTGAAAGCATACCTGTAAGCAACATTGTATTTATGTGTTAAGAAAAAAATATATTACATTACACATACACACATATATATTACATTAGATACATACATGCATACAATGCACAAATGCACACACACATGCACACACATATACTACATTACATACATATATTACATAATACATACATACACACATATTTATATTACATACACATGTATATATGAGTTATATACACACACATACACACACACAGATGAATACAAACATGTACACATATGAATATGACAACAAGTGATGAAAAGAGGCCACAGATTGAAAGTCAGCAAGGACATGGTTATGTGAGAGGGTTGGAAGGAGGAAAGAGAGGTGGGGGACATGCTGTAATTATTTTATAATCTAAAAAAATTGGGACTGGAGAGATGGCTCAGTGGTTCAGAGCACTGACTGCTCTTCCAGGGGTCCTGAGTTCAATTCCCAGCAACCACATGGTGGCTTACAACCAACTGTAATGGGATCTGATGCCCTCTTCTGGTGTGTCTGAAGACAGCTACAGTGTACTCACATACATAAAATAAATAAAAAAACTTTTTAAAAATTAAAAATATTGGGGCTGGTGAGATAGCTCAGCGGGTAAGAGCACCGATTGCTCTTCCGAAGGTCATGAGTTCAAATCCCAGCAACCACATGGTGGCTCACAACCACCTGTAATGAGATCATACACCCTCTTCTGATGTGTCTAAAGACAGCTACAGTGTACTTCTAATAAATAAATACATAATAAAAAAAATTAAAAATATTTTAAAGCTTATTGAAAAAATAAAAATTTGACAGCAGTACCAGTACATGAACTAACTGTTGAATAGATGACAACGTCAAACACCCATGTACATAAAAAAATATTTTAAAAAACTCTTTAAAAACTAAAAGTTCCCAATTGAGCCAGGCATAGCGATTTATGCCTAAAGTGCCATCTTTTGGGAGACTGAGGCAGGAGAATTAATGTGAATTTTAGGCTAGCTAGGTCAGGCCGATTACAGAGTGAGGCCCTGGAAAATGAGAAAAACTGAGCTGGGTAGATGACTGGGATTTAAGAGCTCTTACTGATCTTCAGAGGACCTAGGCTTGCTTCCCAGTACTCACACGGTGCTTCTTGACTGCCTATAATTCTACTTTCATGGGGGCTGGTACTCTCTTTTGGTTTCCACTATATCTATGTTGTGCACATACTTGCACACACACACACACACACACACTCTGAGCAAATATATTTAAAAAAGGGAAAAGAAAGTATAAAACTAATACAGCCTTTGTTTATTCATACGTTCTCTTCCTTAGAGCTAGGTCTCATTACCCTAGACTGTACTTGAGCTTGCTCTGTAGCTAAGGATGACCTTGAATCTCTGGTTTTCCTGTCTCTGCTTCCCAACTGCTGAGGTTACTGCATGGGCCTCCATATAGAGCTAGAGTCAAAACCATAGCTTCATTTATCATCTTTGGCACTATATGATGCTTTTATGTAAATCTGAAAAATGAACCATAGGAATAATTTGGTATCAGGCTAAAAAGATGGTTCAAGTTCAGTTCCCAGCACCTGAATGGCAGCTAACAACCTTCTGTATGTCCAATTCTAGAGTATCCCATGCTCTCTTCTGGTCTTCTGGGCACTACACACATTCTGCACAGTTTTACATACAGGCAAGATACCCATATACATAAAATAAATTAAAAAGGAATAACTTGGTGTGGTGAAAGTGACTTTATGTGATTTAGAAAATAATGACTAAGAGGCGCAGGCAACATGTGTGTGTGTGTGTGTGTGTGTGTATCTGTAGACGTGTGTCTATATATGTGTGCATGTGTGTGTATATGTGTATCTGTGACGTGTGTATATGTATGTGTACATGTGTTCATATATGTGTGTATCTGTGTATGTGTATATCTGTGGATGTGTGTATCTGTGGATGTGTGTGTGTATATATGTGTGTGCATGTGTGTGCGTGTGTGAGTGTGTGTGTATAGGTTGTTTGTGCTTGTATGTGTGGAGGCCAGAGGGTGCTGTTTGGTAGCTTTCTTGTTTTTTATTTTCATTTATTTATATTGAGACAGGTTGTTTTAGTCAGTTCCATTGCTCTGAAGAAACACCATGACCACCACAACTCATATGAAAGAAAACATTTAATTGGAGCTTACTTACAGTTTCACAGGTAAACTAGTCCAATAATTAATTAGTCTATTATTGTCAGGGTGGGAAGCATGGTGGCTCGTGGGAAGACATGGTGTTGGAGAAGGAGCTAAGAGTTCTACATCTATATCCAAAGGTAGCAGGAAGAGAGCCACTGGGCCTGACTTGGGCCTTGAAACCTCAGAGCCCACCCCAGGGACATAGTACCTCCAGCAAGGCCACACCTCTTCATCCTTTCAAACTGTGCCCCTCCCTGAAGAGCATGCACTCACATCTGTGAGCCACACAGGGTCTCTCTACACAGTATTGTCTGTGATGGAATTCATTCTTTGGACCAGGCTGGACTCAAACTCACCAGCCTCTGCCTCCTGGGTGCTAAGATACAGGCTTGGGCCACCATGTCCGACTGTTTTATTTTTTGAAGCACAGTCTGTCACTGAATGTGGAACTTTAGTTTTGGCTAGCCCACTCTTCACAGGGCTGGCCACTCCACTTTTTATGGAGTGGCTTTTGAGGACCCTAACTCTGGTCCTGAGCCATGTCTCCGGCCCCAGGTAAGGCTATTTTTTAAACTTCCATTGTGTTCTCAGCCAGACTCTCTTAGAAAGTAAACAGATTATGCAACTTAATGTGTGAGTGTCCTGATAAGTGGAGGCTCGGCTGGATGTACAAATGCAGGCCTTTAACACCAGTACTCAAGAGACAGAGACAGGTGGATCTCTAATGAGTCTGACAACAACCTGGTCTTTCTAGCACATTTAGACCAGCCAGTGCTATGCAGTGAGATCCAGTGTCAAAAAAAAAAAGGATAAGGCTGGACAGATGGCTCAGTGGTTAGGAGCCCTGCTTTTCCAGCGGTCCAACCACATGGTGGCTCACTCACAATAATCTGTAATGGGGTCTGATGCCCTCTTCTGGTGTGTTTGAAGACAGCTACAGTGTACCCACATATATAAAATAAATAAACAAATCCTTTTTAAAAAGTAAGCTATTTTATTTTTAGAATGATTTTCAGACTTTTTCATATTTGTAAAGAACCAGATGCCTGTATGTGTTGAAATATCAGTACAAGTGAGAACTTTTCTTTTTAAAAGCATTTAAAGGTTTTTACTAAATTTATTTCTTTATTATTAAGTAGGTTCTTTTTTGTCCGTTCTGTGGGGATTCTGCCAACTTATGTCTATCCCAAATTTACATTATGAACTGGGGAAGTAAGCTCAGGATGAGTTCAGGGACCACTGGGACCACTAGACCTACTATTGCGACATTGTTGCAAGCAGTACCTATTGCCTGATCTCCTTGAGCCCTTATCTGAACTGAAGGGCCGCAGTGTTCTGTTTAGTCTTCTGAAAGTACTATGTCTAATAGGCTTTGGTAGGTCTGATTGTTTCCCTCAACTTTTACCCTAGTAACAAGATGTTGGTCCCTTAGGGAAACTGTAAAGAGGGTTTTCGTCTCAGGATCACCAAGTTAGTCCCTGCCTGGCATGGACAAGTAACTGAATATCTGGGAAAGATGAAAGACCAAGCTGGAGAGAGAGAGAGTAATAATACGGTTATCCCTTCTGAATGGGAGGGGCCTGAGGCTAAGCTGAGGGTGGTTTGGATATTTTATAGGGTCCCTTCCTCCTTCTCTTCCTACTATTGGCTTTGTGCAGATAGCCACTCCTCAGGTCTTCCTGCCTTTCCCAAAATGTCTTCTGAAACAAGAAGTTGGTATGTCAGGAAGCCCATTTTTACTTTGTCCATTTATATCCCTCTGACTCTCCTTTAGAGGCATGGGAGAAATGCTGACAGTAAAACTCTTCGGTATTTAGCAAGGCTCTTCCTCAAGGGGACCTGGCCTTCCTTCTTTTAAGGGGTCTGGGTCTATAAACTGGCACAAGTCTGGAAATTGGTTGTCAGTCCCGAATTCCCTATTGCTATAGTCCAGTGTAGCCTTTCTTTCACTTCAAGTTTTGTGTTTTTCTGTTTATACAGATCAATACAAATGCATTAGTTTTCTTTTCTATTTTGTTAACAGAAACACTGTGGTTGGTTAGCCAATACCAAAGGCTCCTACATGTCAGGTCATTATACATATTGCCTCTGCTGCCCGTTATGAATTGAACCACAATAGCATGGCCTTGCCGGTACTGCTCATTATGGAACTGTGCTCACGTGCCTTTGGTATTTCAGTGCTGTCTGTCTGGCCCCTGTTACCTGTGGTGGTTTGAAAAGGTTTGGTCCCCACAGATTTATGTGTTTGAATGCTTCGCTCAACGTGAGTGGCACTATTAGGAGGTATGGATTTGCTGGATGGAGTAGGTGAGGCCTTGTTGGAGGAAGTGTGTCACTGTGGGGTGGACTTTATGGTCTCCTATGTTTACACTCTGCTCATTGTAATCCAGTCTCCTGGTTGCCCTCAGATCAAGATGTAGAACTCTTGGCTCCTTCAGACTACTGTTTGTATGCATGCTGACATTCTTCTTGCCATCATGATAATGGAGTGAACCTCTGAAACTGTAAGCCAGCTCCAACTAAATGTTTGCCTTTATAAGAGTTGCCTTGGTTATGGTGTCTCTTCACAGCAGTAAAACCCTAACTAAGATACTACACTAGGGCACAATTCAACCCAGTACATTTAATTCATCCAGTTGAGCAGCAGCATTTCTGACTCTTAAGAGATGGCACAGATGACAGAGTTCTTCAAATGTGCTGGTGTTCCTCAGTATTTTACATCTTAGAGCATTAGTAAAGGGCATGCTTCCTGGACATACTCATTGTGGAGGATTGGAGTTTTACAGTGTATCTGCTTCAGCATTCCAATTCCCCTGAACCTTAAAATCCCTTCATCAACACCAGGCTAAGGGATATCAGGCCTCTCTAGTTCTTTCTCAGTGGGCCATATTTTGACACATATTTCAGCCAACAAACCAAACAAACTTTTGGCTAAACTTCTGGCAGTTAAAAAAAAAAACCAAAAAGTCGGGCGATGGTGGTGCACACCTTTAATCCCAGCATTTGGGAGGCAGAGGGATTTCTGAGTTCGAGGCCAGCCTGGTCTACAGAGTGAGTTCCAGGACAGCCA